>NC_080038.1:46621912-46848790 GCF_030020395.1 Manis pentadactyla
AAAGACATGGTACAGTTGTTAGATTCAATCCTCCCCCAGTAAATGCACACGTGGAAAGTGAGATGCATGTTCAGGAGTCGTAGGGGCAAGCACGGGGCTCATCGGGAATTAGCAGGGTAGGATTGGGTGGCTCAGAAGAAACGCAGAATGCAACGGCGAGAAAACATTATCAGCTGCAAGTCTGTTTCCTGGCCTTGCTTTTGTAAGAGAATACAGTGGGGGAGGGCCCTTTGACCGTTACCTCCCCATTCCCCCTCTTCCCAGTCCCTGGCAACCAACACCCCACACTCTGCTTCTGTAAGTTTGACTAGTTTTGAGTCGGCTTGTAAGGGTTGTACCCACTCCATTATTGTGGGGGGAGGGCCTGAGATCTGGGAGGGAATCACTGCACTTGGTTATGAGCCTTCTGAGGACCTGACATCAGTAGTAACCAGGGTGCGCCGTGCACCAAGGTGCACCAAGTTCTGAGCCCTGCTCAGAGTAGCGCTGTGGCACCTTAGATCTGGGTATGTGTGGTGGGAACTCTGTGTGTGTGTGTGTGTGTGTGTGTGTGTGTGTGTGTGTGTGTGTGTGTGTGTGTGTGTGTGTAACCAATGCAGGGAGAGAGAGAAACAGTATTAACAGCGACTCACCAAAGTCCAGCTGTGGTCTAGGCTCTGTGCTGGGTGCCGGGGGTACAGTAAGAAAGACACACCCCTCACTGCCCTCATGGAGCTTCTGTGAAGTTATGCCACAGTAGTGAATCTAACGTCCATACAAAAAAAACGTAAAAATTCCTGCTGTGATTGGTGGTACCAAAGAGGCACACTCCAGTGCTTCAGAGGAAATGACCTTAGCTGGCTCTTCAGGGAAGTCTATGAACAGAAGTTAACTAATCAGGAGCCTTCAGGAAAGGGGGACAATATAAGCAAGAAGCGCAGGCAGTTGGAGCCAAAGGAAGCCAATAAGAGACACTGGAAGAGGAAGCTCTGCTTTTCATATTGCTAGAGGTAGACAGGGGCTCGAGCAGGCTCTGAAGTCCTTGTGGGGAAATGTGGTCCTTATCTAGAAAGTACCAGATGGCCTTGCAACTGTAAGAGAGACGGAGACAGACACCCTGAGTGGATGTGATGGACCAGTTACAAGGCAGCCTTCACAATCAAAAGGAGAGAGGCATTGGCCTAGAGCAGATGTAGTGGACACAGAAAGATATGGAAGCATAAACGGATATAAATTTTCCTTAAAAATTCCTTTTCCTTTTAAAAAAAGTCAGAGATACTGAGATGTAATTTACATACAACAAAAGTCAACCTTTGAAAGTATGCAGTTTGTAGGCTCTTGACAGATGTATGCAGTTGTGTAACCACCATCACAATACAGATACAGAAAATTTCTGTGCCTTTTCCAGAATGCCTTGTACATGAAACCCAAAACATTTAGCCTTTTGTGGCTGGCTTCTTTACTTTGGCATACTGAGATGCACACATGCTGTTTCATGAATCAACAGTTTGTTTTTATTACTGTGCAGTGTTCCTTTGTATGGGTGTACCTGTTTGTTTTTCTTTCATCCATACACCAGTTGTTGAGTATTTGGGTGGTCTCTAGATTTGGCTACTATGAATAAAAGTGCTATGAATGTTTGAGTACAGACAGGTCTTTGTGTGGACACGTTTTCATTTCTCTTGGTTAGAATTTCCTAGGAGTAGAATTGGTGGGTTATATGGTAAACGTATGTTTAACATCAAAAGTAAGTGCCTGAGATTAGGATACCCACTCCAGCTTTCTTGTGGTTTCTGGTCTTATATCTTCTCCCCTACTTTTACTCTCAGTTTAACTGTGTCTCGTGTAAACAACATATAGTTGGATCCTGGTTTTGTTTTGTTTTTCATCCAGTTAGTGTCTGCCCTTTGATTGGACTGTTTATTCACATTTAACATTGTTATTGATGTAGTTGGACTTACATGTGCAATTATACATTTTTTTCCCTATGTGTCTTATTTCTTGTTCTTTGGTACCTCCTTTACTGCTTTCTTTTACAGTAAGTGGGTATTTCCTGAAGTGGCATTTTAATTTCTTTGGTTATTTTTCTCAATATATTTTTTGAGTTATTTCATCAGTAGCTGCTCTGGGGTTTACCATACACATCTTAATTTATCACAGTCAGCTTCAGTCCAGTGAGATATAGAAACATTGCTCCTATGTAGCTCTATTCACACTTCTCTCCTTGTGCGGTATTGTTATATTACATCTATAAAGGGTACATCCCATTCATACAGTCTTATCATCATCAAATAGTATATGTAATTCTGTGACTTTTAAGAAAAGCTAACATTAGACAGGAGGATCTCAAGTATATACTTACAGCTTCTGTTATATTAACCTTCTGTGTCACAATTTCTGATTCCTTTCATTTGTTCTGGTGGAAATGCTTTACCATCCAGACTCATCTCCTTACCTATTATATATAGCTTTGTGCCCAACCACCACCTCTGTATTGTGATGGGCAAATATATTACATTGTATGTGTGTCTTGCCAGTGGGTTTCAGCCCCTGGCAAGTTCACTATGGATTCAGTGTGACCAAAGAAATGACAGTAGAACGTTCTTGGGGTGAAAGGGTTATACCCAACTTTATTTCCACAGTGGCAGGTCAGTCACTAAAATCTCGTTCACTCAGAGCGAGTCTGCATGCAGCAAGCTGGTCTCTGCCTCTGGGCCTCTCTGTCTGCACCTCTGGGCCTCTGTCCTCGGCGCTGCCACCACTGCAGCCTCTGTTCTGCTCTCCTGCAGCCTTGCAGCCGTGCTACCGTGTTGCGCAGAGCAATGGGTGGAGCTCTTTATATAGAGTTAATAGCAGTGTACTGCCCACACGGTGTGTAGTGAGCTAGCCAACCAGGGCCAGGTGAAAATCCTGGCCACAGGAACTTAAATTTTATCCACAATATGTTATTGGTCAAATAAAAATTTACACAATATTGTTTTACACAATTGCTTTTTAAGTCAGTTATGAGAAGAAAGGAGTAAAGAATGTGTATTTATAAAGTCTTTTATACTCACATAATTACCTTTACCTGTGCTCTTTGTTGTTTCACGTGGATTTGAATTAACCATCTGGGGTAACTTGCAGCCAGAAGAACTTGCTTTAGTTTTCTTGTAAGCCAGTTCTGCTAGAAACAAATTATCTTAGTTTGTGTTTGTCTGGGAATGTCTTTATTTTGCTTTCATTTATTTATACGTTCTTAAATCACTTTATTGAGATATGCTTGATATGTAAAAAGCTGTACACAGTTAATGTATACAACTCAACGAATTTGGGAATCAGTACACCCATCCTTGAAACCATCACCACCATCTAGGACACAGGCTTATCCATCACCTCCCGAACTTTCCCCCAACTCCCTTTTTATTGTTGTTGTTGTTGTTCTTCTTCTTATTATTATTAGCAGTAAAAACCTTGACATAAGATTTAGCTTTGTAGCAAAATTTAAGTACACAGTATTGTTAGCTATGGGCACTGTATCCTGTACAGCAAGCTCCAGAACTTGTTGCATAACTATGACTCTGTGCCCTTTGACCGTTACCTCCCCATTCCCCCTCTTCCCAGTCCCGGCAACCAACATCCCACACTCTGCTTCTGTAAGTTTGACTAGTTTTGAGTCAGCTTGTAAGTGAAATCATGCAGTATTTGGCTTTCTGTGTCCGGCTTTTTTCACTTAACATAATGTTCTCTAGGTACAGAGGGCATGCTCTTACACATAGAAGGCCCTAAAGACTCCACCAAAAAACTGAGAGCGCTAAGAAACAAATTCAGTAACATTGCTTTCATTTTTTTACAGATAGTTTGCTGGATGTAGGATTCTTGGTTGCCAGTGCTTTCCTTTGAGCACCTTGAATATATTATCCCTATGCCTTCTGCCTCCACTGTTTCTGCTGAGAAGTCTGCTGCTGATCTGACTGGGTTTTCCCGTCATAAAATAGGAGGGTTTTTTTTTCTTGTTGCTTTCAAGATTGTCTCCTTGCCTTTGCTTTTCAGCATTTTTACTCTGATGTGCCTGTCAGTCGGTCTCTTTTTGTTTATCGTACTTGTACTTCGTTGAGCTTCCTTCGGGCAATATTTCTTGGCACATTTTTCTCTGCTCCTTTCTCCCTTTCTGGTATTCTCAATCCATCTATGTTGGTAGCCTAAGCATGTCCCGTATTTCTCTGAGGCTCTGTTTATTTTCCTTAGCATTTTCCTCTCTGACTTCGGATCGCCCAGTCATTATGAGTCTGTCTTCAAGATTGCTCAGTCTTTTTCTGGTAGTTCTTATCTACGTTGAGCCCCTCTAAGTGAATTTTTCACTTCAACTATTGTACTTTTCAACTCTAGAATTTCCGTTCTGTCATTTTGTATAGTTTGTATCTCTTTATTGTCATTCTCTATTTCATGTAATATGTTCAATTCAGTAACTTCCTTTACCTCTTTGATGGTAGTTTCCTTTAGTTCTTTAAAGTTCTTCGTGTGGCAGTTTTGAGGTCTTTTTCTTGCAAATCTGACATCTGGTAGCAATCACAGGCAGTTCTGCTGCCTGCTTTTTCCCCAGTGTACTCTAGGTAGATCATATGCTCCTGTTTCTTTCCATGTGTCATAATTTTTGTTGTTGCTGGAAACTAGACTATCTAAAATAGACCATGTGGCAATTCTGGATGCTGGTCCACCCCTACCTTCCTGATTTGTTACTGTTTTTTGCCTGTTTATTTGTTTAGTGTCTGGCTGGTTTATTTTAGTGAGTGTAGCTTCTCTCCCTACTCCCCCCTCCCCTGCTGTGTTAAGCTTTGGGTTTTCCCCCTCAGGGAGAGCTGTCTTGAGTATGCCTGTGGTCACCCTGGGATGACTGTGGTTTGGTCAGGGCTCTCTTTGACTTTCTCCTTCCCTGACCACATTCAGCTGTTCAGCTGCACTGACTGTGGGATGATTACTCCCTAGTTTTCAGCAATGTCCTGGATAAATTGCTCCATAATTTAAAACAGTGAAATCCGTGCTCCTTTGAAGGGATAGCTGTTAAGGCCAGTGTTTGAGATTTGATCTGACCCTGGTGGGCTCCTTCCAGTAATCTCCCTCCCTGGCATCCCAGGTAATCCAGCCAGCCCACAGTTGAACTCCTGTTGATGCCGGGGTTCTTGTTCATGAAGCCGAAGAATGAGCTTCACAAACACCCAAGGTAGGAGAGCCAGGTACAGGCTTTTATTTAGAAATAAAGTGAGAGAATAGAGCCCCTGGCTCATGCCAGGAGGGGACAAGAGAGCCCGTAGTGGTGCATTGTCTAGGGGGTTTTATAGGCAGTTGAGGATTTTTCGAGAACATGAAAAAAACTTAGGGGTGTGGACCTGCAGCACCTGCCCTGTCCTCAAGGTGGGCTGGGTCAAAGTCTGATTGTTAGGGCTGACAGAGGAGTCACGGGTTATGCTGATACCCTTGCAGAACCCTCAAACATTCCAGGCCAAGTTGCTTCTGGCCTTTTGACCTTTAGCTGATCTCACTGAAGATGTCTATATTCTTAGGTATCTTTCCCGAGAGAATTAGTGTGACTTTGACTTTGCATAATGCTTAACAGAGTTTCAATGGGGACTTCTTTGCCCATTGTTATATTGCTCTGACTGTAAATATTCCACCCTGCTTTTCCCGGAGGCCCTCACCCTTCTCTGACTACACCCCTGGTCCCTGTCTCATTCCCCCCTCTACAGATGGAGACCCTAGCTGCTGCTAGGGAAAGGGGGCGATGACCGCTCTGGCTGCTTCATGCTGAGAAGGGGCACATAAAGGGTGCAGTTAGGTCTCCATCAGTGGTCAGTTGAGAGGGCCTCGGAAGATGGGCGCTTCTATTCCAGGTTCCATTTCTGTTACTTTTATTTGCAGTTTTATGGCTTCTAGGCAAGATAGAACAAATTGTGTTATTAGGTTAAGTAGCAATATCTGGAGTTGGATTTTCCATTCTGGAAGGACATACTTGATGAGATTAAGAATACATGGTTGAATACGAGAACTAGAAATAGTAAAACTTTAATTGAAATGATAGGAGAAAACTAAAACATCTGGAAAATCATAGCCAGATATTTTGAAGAAGCTAGAATTCTGGATCTAGTTTATGTCCCAATGACTAGTATTAGGATTTAGTATGGATAAGGCTGCATTATTGAAACAATACTTTTCTCTAAAATCACCCTCATTTTTATTAGTAGTAACCAGGTTAAGAAAATAATTAACACTTGGCTTTATTATTTGCATAAGTGCAGCAAGAAGAGCAATTGATTACATAGGCTCTTTTCAATGTGCTTTGCTGGAACTTTTTGTAAGGAATTTCAGATTGAACTTTTAAAGGCCTCTTGAGGCCAGACAGCTAAGCCAGACTTGCCTTCAGGTTTTGTCTGCAGTACTTGTAGATTTGGGTGAATTCCTATCTTCTCGAGGTCCTCAAGACATCCTGAGGTTCCTGCACTTGTCAGGAAGTGACCTTCCTTACTCACCTGGTAAGGCTGCTGGGAACCCTGTAAGCAAGGTATCAGGTCAGTTCTTCCAATTGGCTTTGTTGGCTTTATAAAGTCAGCCTTAGTTCTTTAAAGCTGTCTGTTTATATCTGAGTTCATGCACATGTCTCTCAGGTATGACATTTCAAAGCCTTGGTAGTATAACCTGTGGTTTTTTTTGTTTTATTGTTTGTTTGATTTTTATACTTGATTTATATGTGAATCCCATATTTCTCCCTTATTATTATTATTATTATTATTTTAATAAAATGCTGAGGTGGTAGGTAGATGCAAGATAAAGGTAGAAAACATAATTTAGTGCTGTAAGAGGGCAAATGTAGATGATCAGGTCTGTGCCTATAGACTAAGTATTCATCCAAGCTAGATAAGGGCAACAAAACATCCACGGATGCAGAAGATTTCTCTCAAAACAGGGGTGGTGAGGTTCTAAGCTTCACCTCTGTTGATCCCCAATTTCTCACCTGATGGACCCCCTGTGACTGTGCCTGTCTTAGGTATAACCTGTGGTTTTAATTGGTCCTCTTACAAGGAAAGCAGGTTCTTATTGAACTTATGCAAATAAACATGCTGCCATGAAATACAAAAATAGTCACTGAGAGTTTTTAAATTCTGGAGGGTTCAGGTAGAGAGAAAGATAAAGTATCAATTCTGCTTATAAAGATAGTCATTTAATAAACTGTTGTCAGCTTAAAAGAAAAAGCTTAAAACACTTTATCAGCAACATTTGAAACAAAAAGCCACAAAATCATCTTCCTTAGTTTACTTAATCTTATGTAACCAATACTTGTTCTGCTAAAATCTAGTTCTTTACTAGTTTAGGAGTAATAAAACTGATTATAAATGACAAAAGACCTACAAATGACAATGGTTAAAGATCTGATGAGAGCTTACTGTAAGACAGTTGACATAAGGAAATTTGTATATTTCTGTAACACAAAACATTCAGGAACAAAGTTTAGCATCATTCCTTTTGACAGTGCTTTCTAGGTAGTTAAGTAGGTAATTATATATCAGATAAATAAGCCAAATTAGCCAAATAACTTTTCCTCAATGAGAAAAAATTCTTCCGACATGTTCCAGGGGCCCCCTGGAAAATATCAGTTGACTAGAGGTAAAAGCACCTTTTTGCATTTTTTTTTTTTGGCACCTGCTTAAATAGGATTATAGGTTGCCATGAAGCAATACTTATCCATTTAACCAGAATGACAACAGAGTACCTCAAAGGCAAATAAAGAAGGTTACACAGTTGTTAGCAAAGTTTAGCTTTTAGTCCTTTAAATATTAAGATCTCATTTTCTTAAATACTCAGACAACTCATTGAGACTTTAAGCATGAGAACCTCCTTTGATAAAACAATTAGAGAACCCTTTGCAATCTTTCAACATTAAGAGCAGACTAACAGTGAAGAAAACTTTGTCTTTTTAACCGAAAACAAAATTCTAATTTTGCTGTGTAGTTGATATCGAGACTCTTGCTTTAATTTTATATAGCATGACCATATCAATTCTTCCACAAACTTTCTACAACTTCCTTTTTACATTTAGATTTCTCTCTCTAAATAAACAGCTGTACTTTAGAACAAAGTTACTTTCTTTTATCAAAAGACACATTCTTTAGCATGCAGAAATGTTTTCCTTATTACTTTAAGTAGTTTTAATTAGAATTTAAAACCATTAGGTACCTTAATTTTTAGTGAACAGAGAAGCAGGCTATTGTAAACTGTTACACTAGCATTCTTTAGATTGACAAATTTGTGAACATTTTATAATTTGTGTAACCATGAGCTTTACAGCACAATCTCTCACTAAGCACAAAGTATATCTTCTTAACTTAGCAAAACTTTAAGGTTTTAGGTTACCACAAAGATTCTCAGGCTGTTTGTAGGTATACACACTGTAATACACATTTATTAAGGTGTTCACTTGCCACACTTATTTAGTTCACTCATTCCTAACAACATGCTAGATTACTTACAAAACCTTTACTGAATATTAGACAAAGTCAAGCCTCTAAGCATTTTATTCTTGAAAGATTTAGCAGATAACATCAACTTAAATGACTTTAGATAAACTTAGGCAGCTGATAACCATAAGGACATGTCCATTTCAGTTCAACTTAAATTAGCATTAATGCTTAATATTTTCCATTAGAATTTTCTGGAAATTTTAGAATGCCCAATTTTCACAAGCGCTTGTCTTTAAATCAGTTTTATTAATACCATCCGGAGGTAGAAAAATCTTTCATTTACACGCTTAGACATACAAACATACAGATTGAGACATAATGACTACAGTTAGCAACACTTTTCATAAAAGAACATATATACAGACAGATAAGCTGATACAGAGATTTGAGTTACTGATATCCAATTGCCTTTCCTTTTAGCTTATTTGACTAAGAGTATCTCAGTTTTCAGAAATACTCTCTATGGACAAGCAGTTTATATAACTGGGTTAAGGTTTAGATGGCCCAGACTAACAGGGCCAATGAAGGCTCTGAACTGATAGGGACTGTGTGTGTCCAGGGGGCTGGAAATGAAATGCAAGTACAATTCTAGCTCCAGTCATTTAAAGCCAGGCTGTATTGCAGAAGATAAATTTCTTCTGTTTCAGGGAGTCTAGTTTAAAAACCTCCCAATTTTTGAAGATAATGAACCCAATAAGTAGAATAGATTTCCACCAAAATAATTTAGAAAACTAGTTCCATACTGTAGTAGTTCACGGGACTTTTGACTACTTTCCTTCCTTGCATTAAAATAAATTTAGCTGCATAACCTTATTATATTGTATACTTCTCTCAGGGACCAAGCCTCTCCATCACAGAGTTTGTATTGAGGCCAGGCTTGTGTGCAGAATGTAAAGCACTTTTTCAGGGTCTGGGGATCAAATTTGCTCCCAGTTCTTTAGAATGCAAGCTAGAGGCGAGTCTGGCTTTAAAACTTGAAGAGGAAGCTCCCACCTGAAAGAGAGAAAGAAAGATGTGTGACACCTGGTCGGCCTTTCTCTGTGAGGGCATCCCCTCTCCTTGGAGCCTGGGTGACAGTGGTCAATCACCTCCTCTGCCAGGCCTACTGGATTTAACCACTCCTTACCAGCGTGGCCTGTATCTTGCCTTGATTCCCCTCTTGCCTTCACACTAAGCAAGAGTTGCTTCAGAGTCCCGGATCTAGTGGGAACCTCACCAGTATCTCTTACTTTACGCCTTTGGGAGTCCTGATCCAGACCCTAGTTTCTCTGCACAGACTTTATAGCACAGTACACTTGGGCTGCGGATAGGGAAATGCCTAGCCCCAGGAGGACTGCCTCCAAGGAAGAGAGATCAATAGAATAGAGCCATGGCTAGAATTTAAACGGGGCCATTTACATGTACAGTTATGAGGGGGGGTGTCTGTACTCAAACACCAGTTTCCGCCACTGCCTGGGATTTAGCCAGTCACCCACTATAACAAATCTGATCTGTGAAACAAGAGGTCGGGGTGTTATCTGCGACTATCGCATAGGCGGCAGCCTAGCCAGAGGTTCATGCAGCGCCATGGGATCAGTCGGCTGGAGCTGAGATCCAGGACCACTGTCTACTAGTCCAGTCAGCCCTTGGAGTCCCGAGATTAGGGGAGGAAAGTAGGAAATCAGCTCGGCCACTCCCTGACATTCCCATCCATCCAGAGGCCGGGGATCAAGGGGTGGCAGACACCGGGAAACCTTTCACCCGAGACTTAAGACTGGTAGCCGACGCTAATCGTGTTTTAAGTGGCTAACCAGTGTTATGGGTCTCAGATTGGGCACGCCGGAGCAGGAGTAAGGAAACAGGTCCTCACAGAAAAGTAGATTGTAAAAAGGGAGCCTTTATTTTAGCCGGCCGGCGTCTGCCAAGGAGCAAGCTCTCCAAGTGCAGCCCCGAGCCCCTGTTACAACGTCCTTTTAAGCATTTTTACCGCATCCTGCTTAGTTTTTGCAACTTTTCCACCTTCACCTAAATTCAGCAAGCTATATTCTTTGTTTAATGCTCGGGGGGCTTAAGCATCCTGTTTTGCCCACCTGCTGCAGGAAATGTGTGAAACTGTTGGTCTCTAACAAAGCAATGTACAGAAGCAAAAATAGCGTGGAGTTAGTTGAACATCCTGTTTCTCATGGGATTTATATCTTTTCATTTAGTTTCTCAGAAGTTGGTACGTGTCTAGGGTCTGGGGCTAACTTTACAGAGAGCTTTGTGTCCTATTTTATGTCTGAAACTGCTTCAGCCCCTCACACCAGTGCCCAGACACATTTTAATGAGATAAAAAGTACAGCATTTAGTTAGAAATGAGAGTGCGGCGTGGATCTCCTACCTTGCGGTGGTGAACATTGGGTTCCATGAAATTGATGAAGTTAGAAGGGAGTTAGGAACGCTCCCTGCCTCACTGAGAGGCCAGGGCGGCCTGAAGAAGCAGGCTGGGAGTCAGAGACAGAGAGAGAGACACTCCTCCTGGATACCCAGTCGGGCTGTCGGCGTCTGATTCCAGACACACGGACCTTTGAGAAGCCGCTGAAGTGTAGCCTCAGCCTAGACTCTCGCAGTTGCCTACGGCTTTCCTCAATCCCTTGCATCCGAGGAGATGCCTCTGAAAGGGAATCCTGGCCTCCACTCAGTTGACTTTCCCGGCTCCCAAGGGAGATGGGGGATCCACTGAGGGAGACACAGGGGAACCTGTCGCTTGAGACTTTGAGATTGGCAGCCGGGCTAGTCCCGTTTAAGTGGCTGACAAGCGCCCAATGTTGTGTGCCGTAGACAGCTTCCTTCTATAAGGACAGTGAGAGAAAAGGCAGGCTCGGATGCCGATACCTCCAAAGTTATCCCGGATGAGCCCCCAAAGATGATGCCGGGGTTCTTGTTCATGTAGCCGAAGAATGAGCTTCACAGACACTCAAGGTAGGAGAGCAAGGTGCAGGCTTTTATTTAGAAATAAAGTGAGAGAATAGAGCCCCTGGCTCATGCCAGGAGGGGACAAGAGAGCACGTAGTGGTGCATTGTCTAGGGGGTTTTATAGGCAGTTGAGGATTTTTCGAGAACATGAAAAAAACTTAGGGGTGTGGACTTGCATCACCTGCCCTCAAGGTGGGCTGGGTCAAAGTCTGATTGTTAGGGCTGACAGAGGAGTCACGGGTTATGCTGATACCCTTGCAGAACACTCAGACATTCTAGGCCAAGTTGCTTCTGGCCTTTTGACCTTTAGCTGATCTCACTGAAGATGTCTATATTCTTAGGTATCTTTCCCGAGAGAATTAGTGTGACTTTGACTTTGCATAATGCTTAACAGAGTTTCAGTGGGGACTTCTTTGCGCATTACTTTGCTCTGACTGTAAATATTCCTCTCTGCTTTTCCCTGGAGGCCCTCACCCTACTCTGACTACACCCATGGTCCCTGTCTCACTTTGTCCAATAATTCCACCAATCTCCCACCAGTTGCCTTTTACTGCAGCCTCTGCTGTCTTGAAAGTGCCCCTAGGCATGACCTTCTCCACACTCCATTGCGAATGCAGTCGTTTCCTCTGAGAGGAAGTTCCCCAGCGATCTGCTTCAAAACGTCAGAGCCATACAGTTCTGTAGCTGTGGAGTGGGGACAGTGATGGTGTACTTCTTTCCCAGTTTTTTGTAGTGTACTGTGTGATGCTGTACTTCTAAATTTCCATTTTTAATTGTTTGTAGCTGCTATTTAGAAATTACTGAGACGTTAGCATACTGATCTTGTTACTTCGCTAAACTCACTTCTTAATTCAAGTAGCTTTTCTCTAGGTTCTTTTTATAGGGTCCTCTTATAGATTCAGGTGTTGTCTATGAATAATAACTGTCTTACTTAGTTCTTGCTTCTCGCCTTTTTTATTGCCTAGAGCAGCCAGTAAAATATTGAAGAGAAGTGGCAGAAGTGAGACAGGGACCGTGGGTGTAGTCAGAGTAGGGTGAGGGCCTCTGGAAAAAGACCCCTGCCAAAACTCCATATTAAACAATTAAGCAAAGTCAGAGTTACATTAATTCTCTAAAGTAAAATATCAAACTAGGAATATAAGCATTCTTCAGTGAAGGTTAGCTAAAACTAAAAAGCCAGGAGTAACTTAGCCTGGAATGTTTGAACATCCCCCAGATAAGAAAATACCTCAGCATAGCCCATGTCTTGTTTGTGTCAATTAAATGAGGCTATTGTAAAATTTACTTTAGCCTGCCAAGAGGCCCAGTTTATCTTTAACTTTACCCAGATGCTGCTTTTCCTCCTCCAGCCCTAATCAAGTCAGTAACTCAGCTCACCTTGAAAGCAAAACAAGCAGCCTTGACTGATAATGCTCCCAAACCAAGAAACTGCTATTCTGAGAAAGGATCAAAACAGTAGATTTCTTATGTTAACTCCACAAAATAGTCTGGAAAACTGATAAGAAACTTAGTGTCTCTAAAAATAAACACTTAGAGACCATCTGGTGGATCCACCTCCCTAACTTACTCTCTCAACTGCCTATAAATCCCCTAGATAAAGCACCACCACGGACTCTCTTGTCCCCTCCTGGCGTAAGCCGGGAGCTCTGTTCTTTTACTTTATCTCTAAATAAAAGCCTGTGTACCTTGCTCTCCTACCTTGAGTGTTTGTGAAGCTCATTCTTCGGCTTCATGAACAAGAACCCCGGCATCAGAAGCACACATCCTTGTCCGAGGTCACTTAAATGGTGGCTGCATGTAACATTGTGAGCGAGCTCCTTCACGGTGCCAGTACTCGGGGCTGTTTGTGTGTCTGTGTCCGAGGTCGTATGCTCTGTGATCATGTGGCTTCCGTGTCCAGAGTATCAGGTCCATGAGCTGTTGGGTTTCTATATTGCAGGTCATGAAGTTGCTAAAATGCATGTGGGCCTGTATTTCAGAATTTGTCATATCTGAGCTGATTTTGTATCTCGGGCCTCATTTATTGAATCTGTAGGAGTCTGAGTTCCGTGGATTGTTTGGTGTTTTATTTCCAATGGCATGAGGTCTCCTCACTGCTCTTTCCTGGGTCTGTATTTGGGTTTAGTGTGTCACTGGGGTGTTTGGGTTTTGTGGCCCATACTGTGAGGTTTCTGAGGAACTTGGGAGTCCAGGGTATGATGCTTCAGAGCTGGGGGAAGATCGGGGTCCTGGAGCAAGGTCTGCTCTGTCTTCAGTCCTTTGTTCCTGGGATTGAGTCCTCTGAGCCATTAGGGCATTCCTAACCCCATGGACAGACTTTGTTACATACCGGAGTTCAGACATGAGGTGTTTGTGACCTCTTCCCCATGTTTCAGTCTGATAACTGTGCAGAAAGACAGTGAGAGGCTGTTGATCTGAGTTGACTGTCTCTGAACTCCCCCACTCCTGCTCCCAACAGTCCAGCTTCCTTGTCTAGACCACTGTGTAGGCAGCTTCCTTCAGACCTTCCCCTGGGGTCGGATTCTCGCCACTGTTTTGAAGGTCACAGGGTCTTCCTCAGCCCCATTGTGGGGAGGAGTTTACGATGTGTCTCTGAAGAAAAACACAAAGCAGGGACCCCCGTCTCAGAGTTTGGCAGAACCTGCCCATCTTGTGCCCCCATGTTGGCATCTGTCACCTCTCAGGTCTCCCTGACACCCATAAAAAAAAACAAACCTGGGCATATCCATTTGCCTTGTTGCCGACTGCACATTTCAAAGCCTGGGTCCCCTGTGCTGTGGTTGGCTGGCAGGAGATGCTAGCTTTGGGGATGATCTTCCCGCACCTTAACTTTTCTGTGATGAGATTGTGCAGACTGTACCTCAGCCTCTTCCTCCTATCACACGCACCTCCTGAAAGCAGAATTCAGGGCTTGGGGAGCTGGGGTAGGGGGTGGGTCCAGACAGATGCCACCTCTGGCCGGGCAGAGAGTGTGGGCCTGAGACCATGTCACTTGGTACACTGGAGGTCAGGTGCACCTGTCGCCTAATGTGAAGGTGTGTTGGGTTGAAGAAAGAGTCCAGACACTCCAGAATTTTATCTCCATTTCTAAAACACCCGTGGTTTAATCCTGTTACTTCATGAGAAAATACGCAATGTGTTCTGTACTAGAGGGAGAAAAATCTTTGTTCGTTTTCTGAAAATGTACGACCTGGTTAGAAGACAGACAGGTTTGTAACTTTCCTTTATAGTCCACAAATTACACACACACAGAAGGGATCACCTGTCAAGGTGGAGGTGAATTTCTCTTTAACCTACTGGGACAAGTGTTTCAGGCCCATTTCAACAGAGCAGGAGCCCTGCCCTCCTTACTGAGGGCCATTTTCTAATATAACCTCTGTCTGATGTAAAGCCACCCCTCTCTGCATCTTCATATGTCCCCAAAGCTGTAAAGTACCAATTGCTCCACAGCAAGGCCGTCAGACGAGAGCACAAGGGAAAACTTCTCTGTCATTGACGAGTCTACTTTTCCAAACGCCTTTCTGCCTCAGCCCTGCCCATGGTGAGGACCCAGTGCTCAGGTCCCTGTTGGTGTGATGAGCAAAGCAGCGGGATGGGGGGGGGGGGTCACAGTCCCAGGGGAAAATGTCAGGGCTAGTTGAACCTTTGCTAACATTTTCTTGGAATGCTGAAAGGGAGGTCTCAAAAGCTGAAGTTACAAATCATTTGCTTGCTGTTTCTCTAAAACCTTTTGAAGGAATGCGTAGCCTCTTCTTTGTAAAAGGGATCGAGACCATCCCGCGCTTGGGTGTCTGATGGTAGGACATGGAATACACTGGGACCAAGTCATCTGTATCTTTGCCGGGGGTGGGTAAGCTTCCCCCTGTTTTTGAAACAGAAAGAAAAGTTTGGCAAGTGACAACAAGAAAGGAGGACAAAGAAGTACTACACACACACTGAGCGTGAAGCGGCATTTCCTGTTGGTGCAAGTGAGTCATTTGCAAATTTTTAACTGTCAGTGTTTCATAAACCATGACAATTTGCTAAAAATTAGCTTGTCAAGAAACAACTTGAGGCTCCAGAGTAAAGCCAAAACATTTGCTCTAACTAAATTGCTTTAGAATTAAGTGTTTGAGGTTTGAAATACAGCCAGCCTGCACCTGAGTCCCAGATCAGAGCTGCCAGACAGCAGGTGTGGCTGAAGCAGCCGCCACTTGAGGACCCATGCCTGCAAGGAGGGAGGGGCCAGTCCCAAGGGGAGCAGAACACGACCCTTAAGAGCATCACAGTCCAGTGAGGGAAGCAGACCCATTGCGTCAGGCCACAAATATACATACATGGGCGGTTTTCTATGTGCCAGGCAGCACTCCAGGTGCTGGGATACTTGATGGCCCAACCGGCAGAAATCCCTGCCCTAGACTATACACTCCTGAAAGGTATAGCGGTGGGTGACAGGCACCAAACCGTCCCATAACAACTGAGCAAACTGTGTAGTGTGTTAGAAGGTGATGTGCTGTAATCACAGAGCGAGAGTCTAATGGAAGGCAAGGAGAGCTGGGGTGCCAGGGACTAGATCCTGCTGGGCGGGGTAGGCTTCTGCTCAGTCAGCTAGACTGGAAGGACACCCAGGAGCACAGAGGCTGACTGGCATGCTGTGCCAGGGTGTAGAGTTAGGCAGAGGAAACACACAGGGAAGAGCAGTCAGAGAAGAGGTGGGTTTGTCAAAGAACTAGAACAGCGAGGAAGAGCGCCTCCTTGTGAGGCTGATGGCGCTCCCCTGGGTCAACAGGCCCTTCATCCGAGTGCCCATGTGCCTGCCTCCGCAGACATCTGTGCCCTAGGCAAGACACCACGTACTTAATTAGCAGCCTGAATACATGCAACAGTCCACCTATTGGGCAGATGGTTGTGGGGGGCCACCACATGCACCAGTCACCTGGCACTTGGGAAACGTTCCATGAACCAACTGGTGCCCCAAGGATCTTAACCCAAGTTGCACTGAGAGGCCAGAACTGTGGCCGTTGGGGCTACAGAGTGACCCACACATTTCTGAACAACTTTGTAGCCACTCTTTTAGGAGTGCCCAGAAAGGGGGATCGTGAGAATGAGGCAGTCCTCCTCCCCACAAAGAGCATCTGACTACAGAGATGCCCTGCTTCCTCCATGCTCCTGTGTCATTCGTAGTGCAGAAATAACTGGCACAGTAATAGCTACTGTTCATGGGCCAAGTGCCTTGGCTCAGGGTCCTTCATCCACTGAAGAAATGTGTGCTAAGCACTGGGTAGACACCACCTGCCAGCCTACTGGACACAGCTTGGGTGTGCAGGGATGTAGCCTGAAAGCAGAGGACTGCTACATGTCATGGTGTGAAGAAGCCTATGGAGAAATTTAAATCACGGTGCCCTAGGAACACAGAGGGCATCTGACTCCTACCCGAGGATGTGCGCGCGCGCACATGTACGTGTGTTTGGTCAGGGGGGATGTCTCGGGGGAGGGGAGGTTTGTGAGGTAGACACTTTATTTTCCACATGTTACAGGCAAGCAAGCTGAAGAGCGGAGAGATCAATATGGGTAGAGCCAGATTTCAAATCTCGGTTTGTTTGGCTGCAAACCACCCCTGGGGTCTGGTGATCTCCAGAGGTGTGATGCAGCCACTGAAAATACTTCCTTCGCCTCTGCTGCCCCTTAGTTCTTAGTTACCTGCCAAAGAGTGAGACTGGTGGATTCATAAATTGGGGACAGGGTTGATTGCAGAAGTCTCGCTACCATGGCAAAGTGCCTCCCCATGGGGGAACCCCTGGAAATTGAAGTCCTGGTGGCTGTCAGCTCTGAGACAAGCCCTTCACGGCAAGGGATTCTGGGTCTGTCGACTTCAGGGCGACTCCTCCTGGGGCAGATGAGAGCTGAGAACGTTTCAGGATTGCATGCCGTGCTGGCTGCCTGCATCTCACAGGTGGACAAGGGGTTGGACAGTGATGACTCTCCAGTCATGGAACAATATCTGCGTCTTGGCAGCTGCAACACAAGCCACATGCGCAGACTGGCTTTGCAGTCAGGCAAAACCAGGGTGTGCTTCCCAGGGTGTGCACCCTTCGTAGCATGGGCAACCTAACCTCTTTGTCTCCTTGTCAGTAGAAGACAGGGTTTGATGCTTAACCTCTCTGGGTTTGGGAAATGAAACTGGCACACATCAGCCCCTCAATAGCTAGGCTCCAGGAAGAGCCATTCACACGTGCCCTCTTTTTGGGCTACGTTGGCGTGGAGGGAAGCATGCCAGGGCTCCTGGGACCCTAGGCTACTCTCTGGCAGGGTTTGGGGTGGTGGTGTTCAGAATGGTGGTTCCATCTTCTCTCCCGTATTGTTTGCATGTCCCAGGCACACACTCCATTTCATACCTAGGTGTATTCTGCCCAGAGACGCTGTCGTGAATGAGGTTAATCATCACAGTTGAGTCTGTGGTGGGTAGAACCAGCAGGGGGTTGCCACACTCCACTGGACATTGTAGGAACTGACATAGTTTCCTCCAGGGGTTTATGGCACCTGGTGGGGTCACACAGTGGATTGAATGAAGACATTGTCAGGTTCCCTTGCAGAGTCCCCCATAGTAGCAGGCCCTGATAACCACAGGGACTAGTAAATCAAACCCCTTGCAGGAGGAGGACGTCCTCTTGTACCTAACACAGAACTCGAACTGTAACTTACAGTGAAAAATGATCTCACCAAAACAAAAGTCAGAGGGTAGGGCAGTTCAAGTCCTGTTTAGTTTTCAGTGTCAATGATGCCATAAAGTGACAGATTCTTTCCATGTTTCTGCTTACCCCTCTTCACTGTGAGGCAGTATCCCTTCACAGAGTGAAATCTTCTGCCACATTCCAAACCCCATATTCAAGGAAACAGAGGATGCAGATAAAGTGAGGGGCGGTGTGTATTCTGTCCCTAGCAGGGAAGGCTTCCCCAGAAGAATTCAGATGTCAGATTGTATTTCCAGTCAGCTCATTGTGAACCAAAGTGAAACGTGTGTCCGCTTGGGGACTTTATAATGAAACCTCCATCACGTTCCATTCCGCAAAAGTACCAAATCTGTTGACTGTGCCTTTTCATCCAGGTACTCCCTAGGTAAAATGGAAATTGCTCTACTTGACCTGACAGCTAGACGTAAGGAATCGGGCAAATGAAGTACATGCTGGACAGGGGCAACGGCATGCTTGGGGGCGTGGAATTCTTAGAGACGGGGAGAAGGGAGGGCGCTTGAGCCCACTGGCCATCTGTTGATCAGAAAGTTTCGGTTGGCTGGAAAATAGAGTGGGGGGTAAGAGGGGTCTGCTGAAGATGAGGCCTCAGGGTCAGGCAGCGTCCCCGGTGCCTTGTCCATCCTTAGAGCTGCAGGCAGCCCCTGCAGTGTTGAGCAGGGGAGACATGACCACCAGATCAGGATGTAAGAAAGGTTGCCCCAGGCAGTTGGATAGAGAATGCTGGGAAGGTGTCAAGATCGGTGGTGGATGTCAAGGAGAGGTGAGGGTGACCTCAACTGGGGAGCTCACTGTCACCACAGACTGAAGAAGTGTCGAGATCTTAGAAAGACTTTGGAGGCCGAATTGGCCGGGCTGGTGATTTGAGGGGGTGGCACGAGAGAGGCAGCAATCCAGGATGGCTTTAAGGATCTTGGGCCTGAGCCGCTGGGTAGAAGGTTGCCTTCCACTGAGGCAGCACCACAGGAGGGGCAGATGTGTGCGGAGCAGGGGTGCATGGGCTCAGTTTGGGACGTGGCGAGTTTCCTAGCCTGTTTGGGACTCAGCCACTTAGTACCCGAGTGACTTGGGGGAGTGAACCTAACCTCTGTGTGCCTAAGATGCCTCATCTGTGATGGGAAAATGGGTACCAAAAACTAGGGGAAATGACTACTTTCTCTTTCACTCGTTCAGTCCAGTGCTCTTTTTGTACAGCAGAGTGCTGTTTTACTGTTCAGTACTCCTTCGGTACAATGGGAATCGCTCTACTTATGCACATACTGGTTGGTTTCACGTATCTGTTTTGTGTATTTTCACCGTGAAGCATGTACTGCCAACGCTAACAGGAAAAGAAGAATCCAAAGTAACAAGTGTGTATTATCACACTGACCAGTGCGGTATGACAGCCCATCAGTGTGTCTCTGGGAGAAACTGCCCCCCTTCACCCCTCCAGTCTTCCTCCTGTGGCTTCTCATTCCACTCGGGGTGGGGGAGGGCCTTTCGAACCTAATTTCTCTACCACTTCTCTGTGAAGTCATCTCCAGTGTTGTGGGGGTTGTCTGGCATTTATTGAGCGCACTTGGCCTGTGGGCCTGTCAGTTGGCTTCTGAGGCCTATAGCTTAGGAGAGAGGATGGAGCCGGATATGTGGATCCAGAAAGCAAGCGTGTGCCTACATAGCAGGGAGGTGATGAAGGCACAGATTCCAAGATCTGCATCAAGGCCCCATCACTTAGTCCTTGTGTGACTTTGGGCAGGTTAACCTCTGTTTACTGACGTGTAAGAGGAGGATGAGGACCCTATCCTGGAATAATGATTCATGTTTTCTTCCTTCATTTAGACCACCAAAATACTACCTTTTGATAACTATAAAGTGCTGTTCAACTGTCGATTACTTCCAGGGTAAACAAAATCCACGTATCTGCTTGGACAGGCTGCAAAGATAAGATACCAGGCTCATTTTTACCAACGACAAATACGTTGCACTGCACCTGAGACCAGAAAAGGCTAAGGTAAGGAAACCTGCGCGCATTTCCTGTTCTGGAAATGGCTTATTGCCAAGGACCGTCCTGCCTCCTACGACTCAGATCTAAGTCTTGCTGCCCACTCTTTGTCATGACTCCTGTTAAGACTCTGGGATGACTCCTGGGTTTACCTGTGACACGGCCAAACACACACCTTTCTCGTGCTGCAGAAGGGCCAGACACAGACTCTTCAGCTCCCTGTTCTTTGTCTACTGAATGGTAACAGATTAAAAGTCAGTCTTCTGAAACGAGCTAGGCACAGAGCTAAACCATGTCTAGAGCCTGAGAGAGACTGGGACTCCTCCTGAGTCCTTCCCCACCATAACTTGCCCCTCCTCCCTATGAAGGAAAAGGCAGTCCGCCCCCGCCCCCCATGAGACTCTGCTCTTCATCTTCAGATGTGGGGGAGGGGTTCTCCCAATTGCAGCAGCCTGAATAAAGGCCATCTCTTTACTTACTAGTTTGGTTTCTGTCTTTCCTAGTGTGCCTGCATCGCCTATGCGAAAACGCCTGGTAAGGAAACAAAATCAGTAACAGGTACTTCCACGTGTGCACTCTAGAACAGAAGTCACCAGGCGGTCAGGCGCAGCCCCTCCTTCCGGGTCCCTAGCCCAGCACCCACTTGCGTCACCTGGGAAGTCACTTCCACCCCCACCGCCCGGAAACTCTTCCTGCGGCCTCAGGAAGTGTTCGTCCAGTTCAGTCACCCTGCTCCAAGCTCCACCTGCACTCCTCGGAGCTGACTTTACATGCGGTCCGCAACCACATGCCCGCCGACCTGAGAGGAGCCGCCTCCCCTTTGCGCCACTTCTGTATCCTTCCCCGGGCAGGACTAGGAAGGACCAACTTCCTCCACAGGGCCCCACCCCCCCTGTGGCGTCAGGAAGTGGGGGGGGGGGTCCCACCGCTTGAGGGGGCGGGGGTCAGCCTCTCTAGGACTGCTGGAAGATGGCGCCTCTCGGTGGTCTTAACCCTTCCCTTCCCGGGCAAACTCCTTCGCCTGGGCTGAGCATGGGAGGCACTGCCCTGGTGGCATCGGGATGGCAAGAACCTGAGCCCTAGAGAAAATGGGCTCTAGAGCCTGAGAGAGACAGAGACAACCTCCCAGGCCGCGTTAGTGTCGCAGGACCAGAGTCCTTCTCTTTGGCAGAGCAGGACCGGTGTCCTCTGGGAGAAGGGTGGTTTTCTCAGACGCCCCGTCCCTTCAGAATTGGAATTGCGGTTTGACAACAGATCTGTGTGGCATATTTCTCTAGTTGGGGATGCCTTTTTAAGTGGAGAGAGACGGCATTGAGACTTCAGTGGACACTGTTAGGACCGGGGTTTTACTTGGGCTAGAATCAGCCTTCCACAGGTTCAGAAATAGGCTGTTTCCTTAGCTTTCCTCCCTCCCCTGCTCACAAAGTTAGACAAAATAACTGAAGCGTTGTCGAGAAAACCCACATTTCCTGTATTGAAACCTTCAGAGAAAGTATTTCTAGAGGGTGAGAGAGGGAGCTGTCATGATGTGACATAGGAATAGACATGCTTTTAATAGGCTCTGTGGTTCCTGCACTGATGTGCAGTTATTCTGACAATTTTTATCCAATAACTCGACAAGTAGCAGTGCATAGTATTTACAGAAGGAAGGCATCTTTGCTTGTCCAGTTTGCTGAAGTGCAACTGATCTTGGGCAGTAGACCTCTACTGTGATCAGCAATTTGGTTTTATGGTTAGCAGGGACTTCCATTTGCATTTCCAGCACAATTTCCTTACACTGACATACCCCTGTTGGGTGTATTGGGTGTGCGTGTCTGGGGGCGGGGAGGGTTGTTTTGCTTGTGTGTTTTGTCAAAAACGGAGACATAAATGGCCTTGCTTGCCTGAGCCTCTCAGGGCGCTGGTGGCAGAGAATACAGATAAAAAGAAAGGATTTCCATACTTTAAGTAGCAGGATTTCAACAACTCCCTATCAAAAGGGCTCTGTCTCTTACCTGGAATGTCTAGGCATTTAATAAAATGTTTTGTGAATGGTTGCTCTAGGGAAGCTCTGGTTCTACTCTTGAGGTAGATACTGGCTGCATTTACAATTGCACTTCAGATTGCATGAAATAGGTAAGTTAAAACTCAGGATGGCAGTAATCCGTTTTCTATTCCCAGCATGTGATGCAATACAAACTCAAGACAGATGTTCACTTTGGGTGGAGTTGATGTGCATGGCAAGGAATATTTATGTTTTATGAAGTGAAGAGACCCGATGAGCTAAAAGGAAATCTATACTTCATCAGATTACTGAAATTATTTAAGGAGTAAGGAGAGCCAGTGAATGCACGTTAAAAGAGGCGACAGTATTAAGAGGAAGACATTGGTGTAATGAATAGTGCCAAGACTTTCGTACTTGAACAAACCTGAGTGGAAAATGATCACCACTTACCTAGCTGTGGTCTAGAGTGAGTTACTTAGCCTCTCTGATCCTTGATTCCCTTATGTGCCAATGGGAGCAATAATATCATATATTACACCAGCCCCAGGAGAAGTTGTTCCTGACCACCTGGGTTTCGGGGCTCTCCTCTGTGGTCCCGGCGTCCTCTGGCTGGGACCCACCCCTGCCTCGGTCTCATCACGCTTGTTTTGTCACTGCCTTGAGTACGGCTCTCTCCCCACCAGACTGTGAGCTCCTTGAGGACCGTTCCCTTGCATGACACATTCCCTTGGGCACAAAGTCTGCCAAAGCACAGGTCCCGAGCCTGGTGCCCGGCAGGTGCCCAGAACACTTTTATCGTTGATGGTGTGCATGTGAGCATGATGACACGAGGTAGGCACACTGAGCAGTGTAGCTATTGTTACACTACCAGTTTGCTCATGGGAAACAGTATATTGTAATGAGTGCATAGAGCAAATCGCTGGGCTCAATTTTCTGTGCATCCAGGGGGTGTTTGTGTTCTATCCCCATGCTGTCCAGAACCTCATCATACCAGCATAGCACCCACATTTGCCCTTCTACTGCAGAACTACATGGTACCAGCTGTTTTCAACTGGAAATAATATCTTGTAAATGAACAAACACAGAAAACGCTCGGCTCTAATTTCTGTCATTCAAGTGGGTTAGGGGCATCGTGTCGTCTATCCCTACTCTGTCTAGAGTATCTGGTATCTGAGTGTTCCCCGCTTTTTCTCCTTTATTTTGTGTCTTGGACAATCTTTTACTTCCTCAGACTTTGGTCTGTGCTAGTTTGCAGCTGCATTGGGAAATTCACCCAAGGGGCTGATGAACACGTGGGCCACGGTAAATATCTGTTGAATGAATACAGCCCACAAAGCCAGGTTGCTTTATTTCGTGGAAGAGAGGTGTAGATGTCACTCAGGCCTTCAGCAGCATAATGGCGGAGCGGACCCGGCTGATCAGTGCCCTTGGGCGAGTTCACATGTGCCCTGTCACTCACAGAAGGAGGCTGTTCTGCTTGTCTTCCCCTTGCTTCTGTGGCCACTCATGCTCCTTCCCCTTCTCCTGTGCCCCTCCTTATTCCCCCCCCCCCACCGCCCCCGTTTTCTCTGTATACGTTCTCTGGCCCACCACTCTGTGAGTCCCTAATGGAAGGACCACGTTTTATTAGTCTCTTCATTTCCTCTTTCACACTCAAAAGTGGGCATAGGCGGGTGTCTACTGACTTTAAATGTTCTTTTGTAA
Organism: Manis pentadactyla; assembly: GCF_030020395.1. NCBI lineage: Eukaryota > Metazoa > Chordata > Mammalia > Pholidota > Manidae > Manis > Manis pentadactyla. The sequence continues at coordinate 46,645,712 of NC_080038.1, forward strand.
TGGGGCTGCTAAGAAGAGCATCCCCTCCATTCCAGAGTCAGTAGGATGGAAGTAACAAAATATATATTGGACGCCTGTGTACCAGATGTTAGACAAACTCTTTATTACCCTGTGTGGTGTTGCACGGCTGGACCTTGGACTCATTTTCCTGTGGCATTGCACAGGGCTAGGAGCATGGTTTTCAGCACTCAGTGACCATGGACAAATCTCAGTCTATTACCTGTAGGAGTTTGCCGTTTCTGGGGGCGGGGAGGGAACGTCAAACTATTATGTAGAACACTACTAAATGAAATCTGATTCTCTGAAGTGACATAAATTCGTTTTAAACGGGAATTTCACATCATTACGGAAAGTCGACAAAAGTATCACACGTGACTGGTTTAATTATCAAAATAAATGCACGTGTCTTCATAGCACATACCACCCCTGACCTAGGAGGTGTCTCCTCCTTTCTCTTTTTTTCTTTTGATCCTCAAGATTTTTCAATGATTGATTGATTGATGTATTTTTTATTGAAGTATAGTTGATACACAATGTTATATTGGTTTCAAGTATACAACATAGTGATTCGACAAATTACCTACATTATTAAATGCTCACCCCAACTAGTGCAGCAACTGTCTGTCAACATAGAAAGAGGTTATAGAACTATTGACTATAGTCTCTATGTTGTACTTTCATCCCCATGACTAATTTGTATTACGATTGAGATTTCGTGCCTCTTTATCCTCTTCATCTATTTCACTCACCCACCTCAGCCCCTCCCCCATGGTAACCACCAGTCACTTCTCAGTGTCTGTGGCTCTACTGCTCTTTGGTTCTTTTTGTTTTGTTTTGTTTTGTTTTTAGATTCCACATGTAAGTGAAAACATTACGGTGCTTGTCTTTCTCTGCCTGGCTTATTTGACATAGCGTAATACCCTCTAAGTCCATCTGTGTTGTAGCAAATGGCAGGATTTCTTTCTTTTTTATGGCTGAATAATATCCCACTGTGTGTATGTACCACTCTTTATCCATTCGTCTACTGACGGACACTTTGGTTGCTTCCATGACTTGGCTATTGTAAATGATGCAGCAATAAACATAGGGGTGCATATACCTTTTTGACTCAGAGATTTTGTTTTCTTTGGGTAAATTCCTAGAAGTGGAATTACTGAATTGTATGGTTTTTCTTTGTTTGGTGCTTTGAGGAACCTCCATACTGCTCTCTATAGTGGCTAGGAGGTGCTTACTTCTTAAGTTGTTTAGTTCCTTCCTCGCACACCAGAATGTGGGCTTCACAAGAGTGGAGAGTGCAAGTTTTGCTCTGTGCAGTACTCCTGGCAGAAGAATGGAGCCTGGCACTAGGAAGCAATATGCAATATCTGATGTGCTAGTTACCTGATCCCTGGACCAGCTGTGGATATATGGACCAACCCCCCAGGAACGTTCCCGCCTAAATTGGCTCCCTCGGAATTACTTTCTAGGTTAGGCTTTCAGGGTGGCAGATAAATCCAGAGAGGCAGTGCCACCAAGGGTGCGTGTGCCTAGAATCAGGATGCACCTGGGATGGAGTTCTGTCTCTTGCTAGAGGTGTGGGTGGGTCTTGGTATGTTGACCTCTGCATGCAGGCATTTCCTCCTTTGTGACATGGGAAAATATGGGTTCTGCAGGGTCTATACACCAAGTAAGATTCTTATAAAGGGCCCCACATTCTTGTTATTCCATTTGATAGATATTTGTGAATGTCCACTGGGGTCGACGCTCTGTGATGGGTGAACAAGACAAAGTCCCTGGATTCTGCCAGCTCCTGGGCTAGTAAGTGAGACAAATAACCACGTCTAACAGCTGAGTGGGGGTGGGGTTGAGATAGGGGAGAATAGAGGGTGGCTGTGGGAGCTCCCAGGAAGGTCCCCTGTCAAGGATGTGGAGGAGGGGGTGGAGGAGGCTTCACTTGGACACTGCCATGTGTGGATGGCGGTCCTGGAACAGCTGTTCCAGAAAAGGACAGGACTGAGAGCTGCAAAGAACCTGGGTCCTTGATGGCATCACTGGATCCCAGAGTATATACCCTGCCTGAGCCCACCCTTCCTCCTGATTTCATTTTGTGATTGTGAATCACCTTTCTGATGAGGCCTGCTTGAGGAGGAGTTGTCCCACTACTTGCAGCCCAAAGCAGGTTCCCTGATCCTGTGAGCCTCATGGGGTTGGGTTGGGATAGGTTGGGTTTTCGGTGGGAGCGGTATCACGCAGTGGATAGTGCACAAGCTCTGTCCTGGACAACCTTCCTTCCAACCCAGTTCTGCCACGTGCTAGCCTATCATCTTGAGAAATTTACTTGGCCCTCTGTGTCTTACTATTTCGCCTAGGAAATGGGTTTATTGTTCTTAACAACAACAGTAACAAACTCAAAGGGTTGGATTTGTGAATGTGTAATGAGCTAACGCAAGGACGGTTCACAGAAATGGGCACAGCAGTTCACAGCTACTGACGCGGCCGTGGGAGAGGTTGCACATCGCCCTTTCCACCGCATGAGCTATCCAGCAAAGGACATGACGATCATACTAGATGGCCCTGTCCAGCCCTCCATGCTCGCTCTTTCTCTGCCACACTCTGCTCATCCTTGTCCTCACCCATGGACCACCCCTCAGCAGAAGACTGGCTCTTCCACTGAGGTCTCCCACCTGGGAATCACAAATACACATCATCTTGTATTGTGTGCATCAGTTCAGTTCACTCCAGTTCTGTCCTCCTACAGGTTGGGGACGCTTCTGGTGCGGTCCTGGTGGATGATGCCCCTGGGTGGGTAACAAAGCATGTGTGTCATATTTCCTTGCTCCTGCATGGCATAGGAAGCTCTCTGGGACCTGGTGCCTGCTTATCTCCCCATACTCATCTCCCTCCACCCCAGACTTCAGTTTACACTCACAGTGGATGCCAGGGCAGACCCTGCCAATCCAGTCACTCTCTTGCTTTCAGCCTCAAATTCCACATTGTGAAAGGAGAATAACTCGGCCTCCTTGAGAGGTTTGTTGGGAGACCTACAGGAGACAATGGATGTAGAACACCTAGCTCATGTTACCTGGCCCAAGGAAAGAGCTAAATAAACGGCACAGTCATCTGTCACCCTTCTTTAATCCACAGCACCTGGTATGCAAATGGTAAGATTTCCTTCTTCTGTTAGGCTAAGTAATATCCCCCTTGTATACATGTACCATATTTCGTTATCCATTCCTCTGTCTCCATTTTCTTTGCTATTGTGAATAATGCTGCAGGAAACGTGGGAGTGCAGATACTGCATCTCTTTCAGATCCTGATTACAGTTTCTTTAGGACGCAGGTACCCAGGAGTGGGATTGTTGAGTCATACTGTAGTTTCAACTTCAATTTTCTTTGCAGGACCTCCATAGTGTTTCCCACTGTTCCACTGTGGCTGCGCCATTTCACATTCCCACCAACAGTGTACCAGGGTTCCAGTTTCTCCACATCCTCACCAACACTGATCTTTTTTTTTTTAATTCCCATCCTAACATGTATGACCCACCTCTTATTGTGGTTTTGATTTGCATTTCCTCGATGATGCGTGATGTGGCACACCTTTTCATACACCTGTTGCCTATTTGTATGTCTTCTTTGGAGAAATGTCTATTCAAGTCCATTGCCCGTTGTTAAAATGAGCTTGTTTTCTTGCTCTTGGGTTAGAAAGATTCGTTATGTATTTTGAAAATTAATCCCTTATCAGATAATATGGTTTGCAAATATTGCCACCCATTCTATAGGTTGCCTGTTTGCTCATTGGCGGCTTTTCAGTTTGATGTAATCCCACTTGTCTATTGTTGCCTCTGCTGCCTGTGCTTTTGGTGTCATTTCCATTAAATCATTGCCAAGACCAATGTCAGGCACGCTTTCCCTATGTTTTCTTTCAGGAATCTTACAGCTTCAGGTCTTATATTTAGTATCTTTAGCCCACTTTGAGTTTATATCTGTGTGTGGTGTAAGATGGGGGTCCAGTTCCATCCTTTTGCATGCAGATAGGCAGTTTTCCCGGCACCGTGCGTTGACAAGGCTGTCCTTTCCCCGTGAGTTATCCTTGGTGCCCTTCTCACGATAGCTGGCTGTGTTCTGTTACGTTGGTCTGTACATCTGTCTCTCTGCCAACACCATACTAACTTACTGACTGTAGCTCTGTAATAGGTTTTGCAGTGAGGAAGTCGGATGACCGCAGCTTTGTTCTTTCTCAGGGTTGCCTTGGCTCTTCTGGGTCTTTTGTTCCACATGAATTTTAGAATTGTTTTTCTATTCTGAGAAAATGCCGTTGGGCTTATGATGGGGCTAGCATTGAATCTATCATTTTTCTTCTTAACTTTTACCTTAATCTATGGGTTACACTGATTGATCAGTTGGTTATCCTCTTAGTCTGTGGATTGCACTGGTTGGTATTCAGCTATTGAACCACCTTGCATTCTCGGGCTAACCCATGATCGTGGTGTGCTGTTCTTCTCATATATTGCTGGATTCCATCTGCTAGTCTTTTGTTGAGGAATTTTGTGCTTATGATAAGAGAAAATACCAGTCTGTAGTTTTCTTTCTTGGTATCGGTGAAATGCTAGCCTCATAAAATCAGTTCTGGCGGAAATTGTGTAGAAATTTTTGTTTTTATTCCTCTCAGCATTTGGTAGAATTCGCCAGTGATACATTCTGGAAGTTTTGCCCGAGGTTTTAAGCTACCAGTTCTATTTCTGTAGAAGAAACTGGACTATGTGTGCAGTTTCACCTTGGGTAAGTTTTGCTGGTTTATGGTTTTTGAGTAACTGGTCCATTTCTTCTAAGCTGTTTCATTTAGATATATGTAGAGTTGAACGTAGTATTGCCATATTGTCCCCTTCATATTTTCTGGGTCTGCAGTGAAATCTCCTCTTTCATTCCTGCTGTTGGTACCTTGTTTCTTCTCTCTCTCTCTCTCTCTCTTTTCCAGTTTTATTGAGAAATAATGAGCATACAGCACGGTGTAAGTATACAGCAGAATAATTTGAGTTACATATATCATGAAGTGATTGCCACAGTAAGTTTAGTTAACATCCATCATCTCTTATAGAGACAAGAAAGAGAAAAAGAAAAACATTTTTTTCCTTGTGATGAGATCTCTTAGGATTTACTCTCTTAATAACTTTCATATATACCATACTGCAGTGTTAAGTATTGTCATCATGTTGTACATTAGATCTCTTGTAGCTATTTATCTTAAAACTGGAAGTTTGTACCTTTTGACCACCTTCCTCCAATTTCCCATCCTCCCCACCGCCACCTTTTGTAACCACAGATCTGAAATTGTAAGTTTGGTGTTTTGGGGGATTTTTTGTTTTAGCTTTTTTTTTCTAAGTTTGGTGTGGGCTTTTCTTTTGTTTATTTTTAGATTCCACATGTAAGTGAGATCATACAGTATTTGTCTTTCTCTGCCTGACTTACTGCACTAAACATAATGCCCTCAAGATTCCTTTTTTATGGCTGATATGTTCCACATCTCCTTTACTCACTCGCCCATCGATAGATACATAGGCTGCTTCCACATCTTGGCTATTGTAAATAATGCTGCTGTGGACATGACAGTGCAGATACATCTTTGACATAGTGCTTTTGTTTCATTTGGATATATTCCTGGAATTGGAATTGCTGGATCATACAGTAGCTCTCTTTTTAATTTTTTGAGGACCTTCCATACTGTTTTCCATAGTGGCTGTGCTGGTTTACAATCCCACCAACAGTGAGTGCACACGGGCTCTTTTTTCTCCACATCCTCACCGTCCTTTGTTATCTCTGGTCTTGTTTATGCGAGCCATTCTAACAGATGTGAGGTGATACCTCACTGTGGCTTTGATTTGCATTTCCCTAGGGATTAGGGATGTTGAGCATCTTCTCATGTACCTGTTGGGCATTCATATGTTTTCTTTGGAAAACTGTCTACTCACATCCTTTGCCCATCTTAAAATTGGATAATTGGGTTTTTTTCACCATTGACTTGTATGAGTTCTTTATATATTTTGAATATTGACCCCTTTCCAGACATATGTTTGCAAATGCTTTTTCCCATTCCATAGGTTGTCTTTTCATTTCATTGATGGTTTCTTTCGCTGTTGCAGAAGCTTTTTAGTTTGATGTAGTCTCACCTGTTTATTTTTTTTTAAATTTTGTTCTTTGTGCTTGGGTTTCAGATCCGAAAGTTCATTGCCAAGACCCAAGTCAAGGAGCTTCTTTCCTATCTATTCTTCCAGGAGTTTTATGCTTTCTGGTCTCACAAGAAGTCTAATCCATTTCGAGTTAATTTTTGTGGTTGGTGTAAGTTGGGGGTCTGGTTTCATTCTTCCGCATGTGACTATCCCATTATCCCAGCACCATTTATTGTAGAGACTGTCTTTTTGCCATTGGGTATTCTGGGTTCCCTTGTCCCGTATTAGCTGACTGTATGTGCTAAGTTTTGTTTCTGGGCTTCTGATTCTGTTCCATTGCTCTGTGTGTCTGTTTTTATGGCAGTACCATACTGTTTTGATTACTACAGCCTTATAACCATAGCTTGAAATCAGGAAGGGTGATATACCTTGCTTTGTTCTTCCCTCACTTTTTTTTTTTCCTTTATCAGTCCCGCTAGAGGGCTATCAATTTTATTGATATTTCAAAGAACCAGCTCTTGAGTTAATTTAGTTTCTCTATTTTTTTTCCTGTTAGAAATTTCATTGATTTTTGTTCTTACTTTTTAGTAAAAGGAATTCTTATTTGTACTTACTGGGAACATTGAGATGGTACCCATAGGCTTGAACGTCTGTTTTAACTAGATGAAAGCTGGTGAAAATTCACAAGGGTGTGTCACCATGGTGCAAATGCTGCGATTTCAGTCACAGTCTACTTTCTCGTTCTACCTTCTCAGTCTGCTTTCATCATACCACACAACATGTCATACGGATGCAACAGTTGATCTCACTTCTAAAACCTTTATTATATGCCATCAGTATTCTGAGCTCTTGAGGTGTATTATCTCATTTAACATGCAGAACAGCCCTAAGGAAGTAAGTCTCATTATTACTCCCATTTTACAGGTAGGAAACAGAGGGGGAGAAAGGTTAAGTGTGATGAATCATAATGAGTTTCCTTTCTCCTTTTATCACCATTTGTTGCAGTCTGGGTTCCTCTGGCCCTCCACGTCCCTTGCTACCTTCTAGCTCTTCAGGAACTTTCATCTTTACCTTCCCGTGCAGACCCAAGGGCCAGGTGGAGCCTCGAGTACGGACTACACCCCCATGGAGCCACTCGAGGAATGTAACTCAACGCTGATTTCTGAATCTTCCCCGATGGCCTCTGAAGAGACTTCCCGGGAAGTCCCGGCAGCCTGTCATCCTTCCTTCTCAGAACTGCTAATGGGGGGCCTCAGTGACCTGAACCCCAGTCCTGGCATCAACTTCCCTGCCCCTCTGCCAGAGGGGCTGCTCCAGCAGCGGTACAGAGATGAGAAAACCCTGCAAGAGAGGCGGTGGGAAAGGTCAGCATCGCCCCAGAGGAAGAAAACCTTCCTGGGCCACATGAGACGGAGACGCCTCGATCACGTGGCCCCTTATCGGGCTCAACGGGAAGCCAGAATCTCTGTCTCGGGTGGTAGGGATCAGAACAGATTCAGATGTGAATGTCGGTACTGCCAGAGCCATAGGCCGACAGTTTCTGGGATGCCTGTGGAGAGGAATGGCGCCCCACATCCTTCCTCCTGGGAAATGCTAGTTCAGGGCCTCAGTGGCTTGAGCCTCAGCCTGGGTGCCAACCAGCCCAGCCTTCTGCCAAAAGAGGTGCTCCAGCAGCAGGAGAGAGAGGAGAAGCTCCAACTAGAGATGCAGCAGGAAAGCAAAAGAATGTTTCAGAGGCTCCTCAAACAGTGGTTAGAAGAACACTGACACTTTTCATCCATCATGGGATGGAGATCACGACGGATTCAGACACGGATGCTGGTGTCGCCGGATCGTGGGTGTGGAGACCTTCTGGGGCAAAACAGTAAGCAGTACTCATAGGGGTAACAAGAGCAGACTAGTGACTGAAAACCCTGTCAGCATGAGACGTGATCTGATCCCAGGAAGGTCCTGACCTTTCCTGCCTGGAATGTCTGGATTGCTTTGGCAAGGGAGACTGTGTACCAGTGGTCCTTAACTACTGTATCGTGGCTCCCATGATGCATGTTGTCACTTTATCACCCTGGATCGCTGTCTTTCCTCCCTACTTTGTTGTCAACAGATATATAAAGTCTCTGTAGCATGAATGCCCTGTCCATGGCCATGTCATTTTGTGCCATGTTATTGACTGACTCCCAAAGAAGCACAAGGCCTGCTGGAATGCACGTGTGCTGAACTGAAATCCAGTTTCAAGAATCTGGGGCTAAACAAAGTGTGGGAAAGGGATGTGGAATTGGAATTTGGTGGCTCACCATTGTGTTATTTGTGCAAGCTATTCCGTGTATGCTGAGCTAACTGTACATAAGTGTTGCCCTGCTTCCTAACATTGAGTACTATCCCCACTTGTAGGAATTTCTGACGGGTTACCTCGTCATCAGTACCAAATAAATATACGTATAAAAGGTACCTGACTTCAGAATTTGGGTTTTGTTCATCTGTTTGGCTTGTTCTTTGTCAGATCTGAGATCATGACATTTAAGTCCCAGAGCCAGAGCAGAGTTTATCAAGAGGCGCTCCAAACTGTGCAGATTTGGAAGAGGGGAGGCGGGAGGCGGGAGGGCACCAGACACCACCATCAAGTCACCATTTGCCACCCTGCAGCAGGAGCAGCCTTCAGATCATCCAGGCTGAGCGAATGGAAGAGAGTCCTCCTGCCCCCAGTGAGTGTGAAACAGAGTGTACCGCCAACAGCAGGAGGACCTAGGGGACAGGGCTGGTGGCCCTGGCATTTGGGCTCCAGGGGCCATCCTCTTGCCTGGTGTCCCTGGGTCAGTGAATGTGGACAGCAGTGTCATGCCTGCTGCGTCTTGAGAGCCAGCGTGTCACTGAATTACTTAAGACGCATGCTGGAATTGACGTATGTGCTTTTTCATTTCAGGAGGCATGAAGGTTTACTTCTACCTTCCCCCACCCCCAACCCTGCAGTATCTAGCGGCCTATACACAGGAAGGGACCACACAAATCCTCTGAAAGGAAAGTCAATTCTGCTTTCTGTCAGTGTGTGTTTTAAGATGGTGCCCAGAGCTGTATGGCTGCAAAAATGTACGAGCCTTCTGCAGGAGAGACGTGGCGTGAGAACAGGTACCTTTACTACCTTCTAAACTTGTGATCTCATCAGAGAGCTTGGGAGCTCAGCTGGCTCTGCCAGGCTTGTCTTCCAGCTCCAGGGGAAGAGGTAAATAAAGCATGGCTTTTCTTTTGTGAAACTCCAAGGCCTAAATTCAGACTGGTTGCTTGCGGTGTGTTTGGCAGAGGTGACATGGCATCTCACTTTCATTGATTGTTTCGGCACGTCAGATGATACTCTCTTGTTATTTCCACATATAAGCTTATTTAATTTTCTCCCTTGCACCTATCATTCAGCCAGATTTCAACCCCAGTTTATGAGGCGGGGAAGCAGAGTACAGCAAAGTTAGGGGACTTTCTCGGGGTCACGCAGGCAATCAGCGGGGGAATGGCACACAGAGGCAGGCCGACTGGATTCAGAGCCCACAGCCTCAACCAGTTGACCGACGGTAACCTCTGTAAAGGCTGGGGGCGACATGTGAAGAGCCGGTGACTTCAATGGAAGTTGCTCAGTGGGCAGCACCAGTGTCGGTAAGGCACATCCTTGGCTCCTCCCCATGACTGGGGCAGGAACAACTGCCCCACCTGGCAGAGTTCATGGAGGTTGTAAACTGATGGCCTCAGTCCAGCAGCCACACCAGGTCAGTCCTGCTGACCACAGTCAATTGTTTAGCCACTCAGGTGGGTTTTCATTGTCTCCCCTTGCCTTCCCCACTCATGCTAGGCTGGATGTTGGGGCGGGAAAGTGAGGAGGAACTGCAGACCAGTCCCTGCCCTCAGAGTTGAGCCTTTAATCAGGAAGAGATCTGACACCAGAGATGTGGCTTGTCGTTGGTCCCCCGTGAGGCTCGGTTGCCTGGAGATGAGAGGAGTGAGAAGGATCAGGGTGGGGTGATGTGCGCACGGCGGGTGGGAGGGTAGCCCAGGGCGGTCCTAACTACAGAGTTTCATGAGGGCCCATGGAGAATGGGTGGGCAGGTGTAACTGAGGGACTCAGTGGCACCACCCCATCCCCACCTCAGAGTCTCTGTTGCCATACCCGTGTATGGGGTGTCAGAGGGGAACTGGGGGTTCACATGTGGGACAGCATTCTGTCCCAAGTTACAGACCAGGAACCAGAATCCAGTGATGTCCAGAGATGTCCACATATCAAATTCCAGACCATAGACCAAGCCAGAGGCACCAGGACAAGGAAATATTGGGAGAGAATGGGGGTTAGAACGTAACGCACAAATATGAAACCCGAATGGACCTATAGTAAGTTAAGTCAAATTACTAAATTAAAAACCTTCCCACAAAGGAAAGCCCTGGGCTAGCTGGCTTCGTTGGTGAATTCCATGAGATGGTCAAAGGAAAATAATACCCATCCTTCACAGATGCTTCTATAATAGAGAGGAAAAAATATTTCCCACCTCATCCTATGAGAACAATATTACCCTGCTACCAAAGCCAGATGTGACATCACAAGAAAACTGTAGACCAATATCTATCATGAATATCGACACAGAAATTCTCAAGAAAATATTAGCAAACCAAATTCAGCAACTTGACAAAGCGAGGTTTTATCCCAGGTTTACAATATTGGATTAACATTCAAAATTCAGTTAAGGTAGACAACATATTAATATGATAAAGAACAGACACCATCTGATCACAACGATGGACAAAAGGGACTCGGCAAAATTCAAGACCCATTCATGATCAAAATGCTCAACCAGCTAGGGATAGAAGGGAACGTCCTCATTCTGATGAAGGACATCTAGGAGACATACAGCTCACATCAGATTATATTTAGCAGTGAAACAATGAGTGCTTTCTGCTCGAGATCCAGACCAGGGCAAGGATGTCTGCTGCCACCACTTCTATCCAGCACTGACTGAAGGTTGTCACCAGTGCAGTCATGCAAGACAAATGAAAACATGGAAAAATTAGAAAAGACACCTATGTCCACTGAGTACCAAGACTCGTACTCAGATGTTCATGGCAGCATGGTTTGTAATTGCCAGAAAGTGGAAACAGCCTAAAAGACTGTCAGCTGGTGAGTGGATAAACAAAACGTGGTGTACCCATACCGTAGACTACCATTGATTGATAAGAAGGGAAGAACTTCTGATTTCTGCTACAGCATGGATGAGCCTCCGAAGCATTATGCTAGGTGAAAGAAGCCAAATGCAGAAGGCCAGTTACTGCATGAATCATTTTACATGAAATGCCCAGAGAGAGCAAATCTATAGAAACAGAAATTAGATTAGACTTTGAGGTAATAATGGGGATTGACTGCAAACAGCTACCGGGGATCTTTTTGGTGTGATGGCAATGTTGTAAAACTGGATTGTGGTGATGGTTGCACAACTCTGTAAATTTACTGAAAGTCACTGCATTGGTTGGACCCTTTAAGTGGGTGCATTTTGTGGTATGTAAACTACACTTCAAAAAAGCTGTTTAGAAAATGGAGTGCAAGTGTCCAAGTAAATCATGGAGGAAAAGGCATGCCATTGCTTTCACAGCACTAAGGATCCCCTCACTCCCTTTCCATGGAACCTGCCTACGTGACCCATCATCGTCTGCCTCCTCATGTGCACTAGACTCTCCTGCCAGATAGAGTCAGTGTGCACATAGGGCCGAAGGAGTGCTGGGAGTACACGCGTCTGCAGCTGTGCGTGCATGTGTTCACGCGCAGGCACCCTTTAATGGTTGAGTCACACAATTCATGGCTGCGGGCAGGCTCTCATAATCCATCGTGGGTTGGAAATGCCACTTAGGTGTTTTTCCATTCTTCACAAATTCCATGCACGGTTTCAGTTTCCCTGGTAACCAACCTCACCCTTTGCTTCAACCTCTGCTCCCAGGAGGGCATGTAGAGTGGGGAGAAGTATTGTCCCCCCCATAGGACCTCCTGCCAGAGCTCAGCGACCCAGTGGGGGTGTGCAGCAGAGTGGTAACCAAGACAACGGAATTCCAGCTGCCTTTCCACCCGAGGCCCTTCCCCCTTCCCCCTGCCTGCCTGGGTTGGGGCATAAACACACTCCTGAGTCCTTGGAATTGTTCTAAATTGGCTGTAAAATAAGTACGTCAAAAATAGCTCTTGAAAGAGAAGATAGAATAATTTTTTTTAACTTCAGTAATAAACACGGCTCTGAAGTTCAAGGTTCTATTTAAAACAAAGACAGGGTGTGTGCTTATGCTTCTCCACCTCAGCTGCGCATCAAATCTCCCGGTTTGAAAAGAGCAGGTGCTGGCATGCCATCGCCAGAGAGCCTGAATTAGTAGGTCTGGAATGTGCTCCCCACATGAGCAGCATTATTTGAAAACTTCTTGTACAAAAGCCTAGGTTGTAGCTGTGGAACCAGAACCACACTTAGAAGAGGAAACCTAAAATCGGAAATTTGAGACTCCTCTTTACAAAGCTAATCAGGTTTTCATCATGACGTGCTGTGCTTGGCAGGTATCTTAAGCTGAGGAAAGGAAAAACATGTCACAGTAAAAGCATGTTTTAAAACTGACATTGTGCTTGCTATTCTCCATGTTCCTGAAATCAAGGTTTTGAAGTTAAAACCCTGCATTGGCTAGTGACACGTATCACTTCTTATTCTTGTCAAGGTCCCTCATGCTTAGTTCCTTTAAAAGTTTGTAAAACATCGTATAGATAACTTCATGAGGTGGATCACAACAGTTCTTTGAAAATTACAGATGGCTGAAATTTGTGTCAGTTCATAGAGATCTATCAGCTGTCAGACGTATCTGCTAAGTTTGCTGAGTTGCATTTTTCAACTTTTTGTGATATTTTGTTACCGAAATAATTCCCGTGCTCAGATAAAAGACCAAATAGGACCATATATTTATGGTGAAAAATAAAATTGAGCAATCCCTTGTTTCATGGACACCTGTCTCCCCAAACTTTCCCTTTGAGCAATTTCTCTCTGCATATTCCCAAACGATGGGCTTATACTGCTATGTCCTGATTCATTGAGTTTAGACATTGCCTGTTGAGTTCTTACAGAAGATGAGGATTGCAGTGTCTCAGGTATATTACAAGGCCCTAGCCTTCTCCTTGCAATCCCTGGGTTGGGGTGGTGTCGGGTCGGGGGGGTTGGAACCCACCCAAACCCAAACCAGAGCATACACCTCTGTTCAGGACATGTTCAGATTGTGTCTGCCAAGAAGGAGCCCTTCTAGGGACTTTACTGTGGCAATATGAAAATCATGGTTCAGCCTTTTCCAGAGCAGGTCCAGGGGAATCATGGGGTGGAGAGCACACCTGGCAGCATCCCCAGGATCTGGGGTTAAGGAATTGGGTGAATGGTAGCATGCATCCACGAGACAGGGAGTGTAGGTTTGGGGTCACCTGCAGATTTGCAGGGCTTGTGGGACATCTGAGTGGAGATGCCCCATAGCTCTCAGCCTGTGGGGATTCTGGGGCCCAGATGAGTTTTTGTAGGTAGACTCAGATCTTGGCAAAACCATCAGCATACAAGGGGATAGGGATGAAAACAAGTCTGGGTGGTGATGTGGTCACCCGAGGATTGTGTATAGAATGAGAAGAGTGCAGGGCAGAGGGTGGAAACCAGGAAACACACAAGACATAGGAGGGAATCAAAGGAAAATGGACCAACAAGGAGACTTAGAAGTAATGGTCTGAGAGGTAGGAGGAAAGTCAGGCTGGGCTGCTGTCACAGATGCTGACGAAGGAGACCATGTTGAAAAAAGGAATGTTAACTGTGAGCAAGACAGCATCCGGTATTCTGGCAACCTGAAGCCCTTCGGAGAGTTCAGCAGGAGGATGTTCCATGGACTGCGGGCGCCAAGGAGGAATCCAGAGGTAACCAAATGAGCATGCTACTGGACTTAACACTTTCCAAAAGCCTAGCTTGAAAGGAATCAAAGACACAGGGTAGCAGAAGCAGATGGCTGTGTGCTTCCAGGATATGTTATTATTTGTCCCCCAAAACAACAGGAGGCATGCTCCGGAATAGATGACTTAGTCTATTCCGTGCTGGGATGAGCATCCCAGCTGTGTCTTTAAATTGAGGTGGGATGTTAGCAGTGGTGTCAGAGCAACAGTGTGGTTGCAGGAAGACTTCCATCATCTCTCTGCCCCCCCTTTTTTTTATTAAGGTATTATATTCATATACACTCTTATGAAGGTTTCACGTGAAAAAAACAATGTGGTTACTACATTCACCCATGTTATCGTGTCCCCCCCCATAAGCCCATTTCAGTCACTGCCCATCAGTGTAGTAAGATGCCACAGAGTCACTATTTGCCCTCTCTGTGCTACACTATCTTCCCCATGATCCCGCCCCCCCCCCCCACACCATGTGTGCCAATCATAATACTCCTCAGTCCTCTTCTCTCTCCCTCCCTCCCGCCTCCCCTTTGGTAACCGCTAGTCCCTTCTTGGAGTCTGTGAGTCTGTTGCTGTTTTGTTCCTTCAGTTTTGCTTCATTGTTATACTCCACAAATGAGGGAAATAATTTGGTACTTGTCTTTCTCCACCTGGCTTATTTCACTGAGCATAATATCCTCCAGCTCTATCCATGTTGTAGCAAATGGTAGGATTTGTTTGTTTCTTACGGCTGAATAGTATTCCATTGTGTATATGTACCACATCTTCTTTAGCCATTCATCTACTGGTGGACACTTAGGTTGCTTCCATGTCTTGGCTAAGTAGTGCTGCAATAAACAAAGGGGTGCATATGTCTTTTTGAATCTGAGAAATTATATTCTTTGGGTAAATTCCTAGCAGTGGAATTCCCAGGTCAAATGATATTTCTATTTTTAGTTTTTTGAGGAACCTCCATACTGCTTTCCACAATGGTTGAACTAGCTTACATTCCCACCAGCAGTGTAGGAGGGTTCCCCTTTCTCCACATCTTCGCCAGCATTTGTTGTTCTTAGTCTTTTCGATACTGGCCATCCTAACTGATGTGAGGTGATATCTCATTGTGGCTTTAATTTGCCTTTCCCTGATGATTAGTGATGTGGAGCATCTTTTCGTGTGCCTGTTGGCCATCTGAATTTCTTCTTTGGAGAATTGTCTGTTCATATCCTCTGCCCATTTTTTAATCGGGTTATTTGCTTTTTGGGTGTTGAGGCGTGTGAGTTCTTTATATATTTTGGATGTTAACCCCTTGTCGGATATGTTGTTTACAAATATATTCTCCCACAGTGTAGGATGCCTTTTTGTTCTGTTGATGGTGCCCTTTGCTGTACAGAAGGTTTTTAGTTTGAGGTAGTCCCATGTGTTCATTTTTGCTTTTGTTTCCCTTCCTCGAGGAGATGCGTTCAGAAAAATGTTGCTCATGTTTATATTCAGGAGATTTTTGCCTATGTTGTCTTCTAAGAATTTTATGGTTTCATGACTTATAGTCAGGTCTTTGATCCATTTCTAGTTTACTTTTGTGTATGGGTATAGACAATAATCCAGTTTCATTCTCTTTCATGTAGCTGTCCAGTTTTGCCAACAGCAGTTGTTGAAGAGGCTGTCATTTCCCCATTGTATGTCCATGGCTCTCTGCCCCCCTTCTTACCCCGTGACCCACGGAGCAATAGGTCAGGAGATACATCTTCCAGGTAAAAGGCCTCAAGGGATGGTATCAGGGAAAGTCCCAGATCGAGTTAACTCCGAGTGCAATTCAGAGGACGGGATTGGGAAGTTTTGCATAGGTAGCATCGGAGGGCAGAGGAGTCCTGTGATGAGGGCACTGGATGTAAGGGTCTTGGGTTCAGGTGATAGCAGGAGCTGGAGACATGGCATTTGAGTGGCCTCGAGATTCAGACAGATTACTACAAAGGTGTTCTCTTGATTCAGGACACTGGAGGCCCTGGAAGCTCTGAGAAGCTAGCAGAGGCTTAGTATGTCTGTGGCCCAGACCTCGACAGACTTGGTGCCTCTGTAAAGCACAGCCCTGAACATGAGGTTGGCCTCAGCATTTCACATCTGGTGGTGAGGAGGTGTGCTTCGGGGTCCTTCAGAGGAAGGAGAGACAGGCTGCGCCATCAAGCAGCAGCACACAACTCCCCTGTGATTCTGGCCCCTGCAAAGGGGGGACATCAGTCTAGTCCTCAGATCATCATGAAGGGGATGCAGCACCCTAGGCTCAGTGCGTTGTTGTAAGTGCAAGGAGTGGCCTGAGTCTGGAGTGTTCAAAGATCTTACACGAGGGCCACGCAGATCAGGCCACCATGAAACAACAGGCGTATGGGCTCAGACAAAGGAGCAGGGTCCAGTCCAAAAGAGATTTCTGCCACTGCAATGTGGCCACAGCTGTGGCACTGTCATAACTTACGGTCTTTGTGAAGGAAACCCTGTCATTCTAAGTCTCCTTATCCCTGTTTGTCAGGGAAGGCAGGAATAGGACATGATCTGAGCAGGAGCTCTGATGGGGAAAGGAGACCCGCTGGGGCATGACTGTGACAAGAGGAGAACCAAGCCCTTCCTCCAAATTGACCCCTTTAGATTCCTGGGGTGAGACACAGGAACGGTGGTGCCTTCTTTGGGACTGGGCTCTGCTTTCCATCTGGGAGATTCTAGGGCCCCAGAGCACTGCTGTCTGGTTAAGATGAAGGGGGTAAGAAAGCATGATTTTCTGAGTTAACAAGAACCAAATGAGGCAATGGTTATATAAATGATGTCTAAGCCCTATAGCGTCATATAAAGTGTCCCTGATTGATCTGATCTTCATCATCATTGCCCACTCTCTAGACTGGATTCTAAGAGGGGAAAACCCACTAAATTTACTTCTACTCTGGTGTGGTCTGACGTGATCACAGGAATGGTCCGCATATACAGATGCTAGGTCTGTTTTGGTGAAGGCGTTCACTCTCAGATTTCCACTCACTTCCCTACTTCTTTCCAAAATGGGGAAGGGGTATGTGCGGCTTATCAGTCTGCGTGATGATGGGGGAAGGGGAGCTATGACACACTTATGTGGCTCACAGTGCCCCAGTAGTCTCTGGGAGCCGGATGACTCTCATCTCCTGGATCCCGCAGGTGATCCGGACCTGAAAAGCCCATATGTGGGCCGGGTGTAACTTGCACTTTTGCGTCTCTACTCTGACTGACTTAGGTTCACTTCATTCTGTTGCCATCTGCAAATAACTTCCCTTTCTGGGTCCCATCCTATATCGCGCCCCTGGGAAGGCCTGTCCACGCCACAGCCTCACTCCAGGGTCCTCTAAAAGCCGCTAGAAAGGTTACCTCGGCATCATGTTAGGGGAAGAAAGACAGGACTGCTAGAAACGAACGTCACCTAGGGGCAGGGGCAAGACGCTGGGCGGGAAAACGGAGGGATGAACTCCAATGGGGAGGAGACCATCCTGAGGGCAGAGAGGCCCCGCGTTCACCGGGTCAGCCTCGTGGGCCCCGAGGTCGCCGGGAGGGATCAGAGGAGTGAGGGCAGCGCGAGGGGCGCCGCGAGCGCCGCGGGGCGAGCGTGCGTACAGGGTGGGCGCGAGCGCGGGCGTGGAGAGCTGGCCGGGGGGATCGGTACAGGCAGCTGGGGCCGCGGCAGTCGGCCGACAGCAGCAGGGCCTGGACATCCCCGGTCGGGTCCCTCAGCCGACACTTCGCTACGGGGTCCGGGAGGAAGCCCGCGGCGGATGCCCGCGGGGAGACGGGCACCGACCTCGCTGGGCTCCCTCCGCCCGCAGGCCCGAAACCCGCCCAGCCGAGCGCAGCCCCGTCCTTACGGCCGCCCGTTGCTCTGGGTCCCGGAACGGGACTGCGGAAGCCGGTCGGGCTGGCGGACGGCCGGACCCGCCACTCGGCCCGGTCTGCGTCTTTCTTTTCTCTGGTGGTCGTCGTCACTCCTTTTTCTTCCTCAGCCACCGCCCAACGGCTGTGCGCGGAGACCCGGCGAGAAACATGGCTTTTCCTCCCGGACTGCTGGCGCTCTGTTTCTCCGGCCTGCTGGGGGCAGTGTTGCGACGTCCTCGCCCGTCTCTCACCCGCCCTTCGTGCCTAAAAAAAACTCCGCAGAGCCTGTGTTCAGTGAGAACGGGCATTTATTTCTCTGCTAGGCCTGCGCGGGCTCTGCCGCTTCCTAGCTCGCCTTGCGCTTCCTTCCGCGGCGTCCCTATCGAAAACTCACCGCGTGGGATCAAAACCCTTTTGCTTACTACGTTGGCTTCTCTCCTGCAGGCCCTGCCTCCGTTCCTTAGCAGCTTGCGTTCGTGTTTCTTTGAATCCTCTTGTCGTGGTCTTTCCCCCAAAGAACAGTGCTAACCACGGACTGAGCAGAATGGGTACCACAGAGTTATTAATTAATGGGGACAAAGGCACATTTGGGGATGCTGAAAAATACTGGAGATGGATACTGGTGATGGTTGCACAGCAGTGTGCATGTACTAACGCCACCGAATTCTCCAATGAAATATACTTACAATGGCAAATTATACTTTCCAACCAAAAACCAACAAACAAAAAAGACATAAAATCTCCGAGGAAATGGTCAGAAGGCACAGAGCCTGTTCTAAATTAGTGGCACAAATCCAAATGAAATGCAAACGTCAAAATAAGCCTTGAAAGAATGGGAAGGTAGTATTTTCTTTTAAGTGTTAAGTTTTCCTGCTCAAGGCTTTCATGATCTGCCTTCTGCCTACATTCACACCTCACTGCCTCATCCCCTGCCTCCCCCCTCCTGTACCTTATGTCCCAGTCACTGTGCGCCTCTGGGTTCGAGGGAGTGATTGTGAGAAAACTTGTGTGCACACATATGCCCATGCCTGGGACCCTTGCGACAGCATGTTTATTGAAAGTCAAATTCCATGTCCGTGGGTGGCCTCCCACAGTACATCCTCTGTGTGTCTTAGTTTCCACTCCTACGTTTCTTTGTTTTTCGAGTCAGCTGGATCAAGCTCCAGTTTCCCTGGTAACCAACTTTGATTTTCTATCTCAACCTCTGCTCACAGAAAGGGAGATGGAGAGGCGTGCTTTCCCATCTGTCCTGGCCCTTCAGCGGGGCTGAGGCCTGAGCTGAGCGACCCAGGGAGGAGGAGCAGGAGACCGTTGCCAAGACAATGGCAGCCCGAGTACCCCTCCCAGCACTGAGGCCCTTCTCCCCACTCCTCCCCCTCCCTGCCTGCTTGGCTCTCGTCTGAATAGGAAGAGCTTTGGCAAGACTGAAGGGATGGATGTATGGTAGAGGACGCCAGGAGAAAGGAGAAATCTTGGGATGCCCCAAGGGAACTAGGAAGGGAGCAGAGTCACAGAGAAGGCATTCCACACAGCACTGAGGCCCCAGAAGACCGAGAAGCCTGTGAAAGCACAGTGGCTGTGACATGTGGCTCTGTGATTTCCTCCAGCAGTACACGGTGCTCCAGCCATTTTCTGAAGCCGCGCTCCATGGCTCAGGCCCTGGGAAGTGGGATCTGCGTTGCTGAAGGAGAAAGGACCCCGGCATCCTCGTGGAAGGCGAGAAGGCCTTGTGGGCCCGCTCCCCACAGGGACAACTCCCACCACTCACTCTGCTCTGTGTTGCTGTCTGTCTGGTCCACTCTTCCTTCTGTGCTCCATTTTGGGACTCTGTTTATGGCCTCTGAAACCTTGTCCTGGATAAAGGAGAGGACAAGGCAACGCTGCCTGGATCTCCTCTAACGGGGGCAGATCTAGACTGGCGGTGGTCAGAGGAGGAGCCCGTGGAGATAGTGGCTGAGCTCCCACATTCCCTCGTGCTCCTGACTGCATGAGCACTTGGCCCACCGATTCTCTCTGACCAAGCTGCTCTTCATCATGAGTTGCCCGCTCTCTGGACTGAATAATAGGGGTGAAAGAAACCACTGAATTTTCACGTCTAATCTGGAGAGTGTAATCTTGATGCCGGGGTTCTTGTTTGCGGAGTTGAAGAATGAACTTAGCAAACACCCAAGGTGGGAGAGCCAGGGAGAGGCTTTTATTTAGAAATAAAGTGAGAGAATAGAGCTCCTAGCTCATGCCAGGAGGGGACAAGAGAGCCCAGGGTGGTGCGTTGTCTAGGGGATTTATAGGCAGTTGAGGATTTTTGGGAATTGAGGACTTAGGGTGTGGACTTGTACCACCTGCCCTGCCCTCAAGGTGTGCTGGGTTGTTGTCTGTTTGCTAGGGCTGTTTACAGTGGAGTCAAGGTTTATGCTGAGATACCCTTGCAGAACACTCAAATAACATCCCAGGCCAAGTTGCTCCTGGCCTTTTGACCTTTAACTGATCTCACTGAAGATGTCTATATTCCTAGTCTAGTACCTTTACCCTAGAGAATTAGTGTGACCTTGACTTTGCATAATGCTGAACACAGAGTTTCGATAGGGACTTTACATTGTTATATTGCTCTGACTGTAAATACCTTGCCTTGCTTTTTCTCACCCTAGTCTGTCTAAGCCCATGGTCCCTGTCTCACCAGGAGGGTACAAGAGAGTCCGTGGTGGTGCGTTGTCTAGGGGATTTATAGGTGGTTGAGAGACAAAGAGCTAGGGATGCAGACCCACCAAATGGTCTCTAAATGTTTATCCTTGAAGAGACACTAAATTTCTTAACAGTTTTCCGGATTATTTTGCAGAGTTAACATAAGAAATTTACTGCTTTGATTCTTTCTCAGAATAGCAGCTTCTTGGTTTGGGAGCATATCAATCAAGGCTGCCTGTCCTGCTCTCAAGGTGGGCTGAGTATTGTCTGTTTGCTAAATAGTATGTTAAGAATCTTACTTCTTAACTTCCTGGGTGTTAAAATGCAGTCTTATCTTTAAGATGGAATCCTTCCTGCCCTTCACTATGTTGTTTACGGCTGGACCTGCCTGTTACATTAATTGCCCAGGTTATATATTACTTGATTAGGGGCTGGAGGAGGAAAAGCAGCATCTGGGTGAAGTTAAAGATAAACTGGGCCTCTTGGCAGGCTAAAGTAAATTTTACAATAGCCTCACTTAATTGACACAAACAAGACATGGGCTATGCTGAGGTATTTTCTTATCTGGGGGATGTTCAAACATTCCAGGCTAAGTTACTCCTGGCTTTTTAGTTTTAGCTAACCTTCACTGAAGAATGCTTATATTCCTAGTTTGATATTTTACTTTAGAGAATTAATGTAACTCTGACTTTGCTTAATTGTTTAATATGGAGTTTTGGCAGGGGTCTTTTTCCAGAGGCCCTCACCCTACTCTGACTACACCCATGGTCCCTGTCTCAATCTGATGCTCTCATGGGAATAGTTCATCTGAATAAACGCTCAGTCTCTTTTGCAGAAAATGCTCAGTCTCCCGGATTTCCTCCCTACTCCTATCCAAGGCTGGGTCAGGGACGGGGTGAGTGTGATATACAAGGCTTCCTTGGTGATGGGGGGAGGGTCTGTGAAGTTCTTCCATTGCTCACAGTATCCTAGGTGGTCTCTGATGAGAGGATGACTCCTAGGGCAACCTGGTGACTTGACCACCCGTGTGTGGGGCTACTCACACTTGCATTCTTGTCTCCCTCCTCTTGGTCGTGACCTGGTGCTCCCTGGCTGATTCAGCCTCAGCTCACTCTCAGACCCCTCTGAATCTGTGTCATCCTCCATCCCTACCCTGGGCAGGGCTGTCCACTCCCCAGCCTGAGCTGCAAGGTCACCTAGCCCCTTGCCTGCTCAGGCTTCCCTCATGAAGCCCTGGCGCTGGACTCGGTCACTTTCCACATTCCTCCCTCGGGCAGTGCAGCCCCCTGGGTGTCCCCCGTACCACAGCTCGAACCAAGATCACCTCCAGAAAGCTAATTCCTAATCTCCCAGCATCCTGCTGCCCAGGGAAGCTGCTGGGTCATCCTGCAAAGTGGACTCCTCTGAGTCCCAAGGACGAGTGGAGGCAAAATCCTCTCCTCTGCTTCTGTGATGTGTCTTGCTTTCTGCCCTCGCCCCCACCCGCATAGAGGGGACACTGAGGCTTGAGAGCCTACCTCCATCCGCCACCGCCCCTGTGTGTCCTCTGCTTCCGCAGGGCTGGGGCAGAGCGTTCTTTTGCCTGACGTCCATGCTGACAAGGCTCCCCACAGCACATGCACATCACAAAGGGAAAGCTTTAGGACTTGCATTTTCCTTTTGCGAAAAAGAGATTGGCTGACTGATGATGAAACGTAAAATAGAAGGGATAAACAAGCATGAACCCTTGCACCATCCTCAGCAGGACAAGATCTATGAAAGTAAACTCTGAGTTCAAAGACACACTTAAAAGGGCCCTAGGAGATGCCCTGTCAGCAGTTTTCATGTGTGTGCCCGGAGAGCCTCAGTCCTAAGCAACGTGTCCCCACCATGGTCTGCCACCAAGGACAGCTGGGCAACAGAGATGAACTGTCCGGAAGGTTGTGATGTGTTCCAGGAGTTGGATGCACACTCATGTCTTGGGGGCCAGGAAAACTTTTTATTCACACTCTCATATTTGCCACATACTAAATTAAAAGAGCAGCACTTGAGATAGGCTCAAAAGTTTAATGTTTCAAAATAAATAGTTCGGTTCAGTTGGATCCTGGCAGCAGCTGCAGGAGCTCCCGTCTTTCCTGGCTCTCCTTGCTATCTCCTTTTTGCTTCCAGGAACATGGCATCTAGTGTGGCTGTCTCTGATGGTGCCATCAAGGTGTTCAATGACATGAAGACGGGTAAGTCATCAACACCAGAAGAGGTGAGGAAGCACAAGGAGGCAGTGCTCTTGTGCCTGAGTGAGGACAAGAAGAACATCGTCCTGGAGGAGGGCAAGGAGATCCTGATAGGTGATGTGGGCCAGACTGTAGACGACTGACCCCTATGCCACCTTTGTTAACATGCTGCCAGACAAGGACTTCTGCTACGCCCTCTGTGACGTGACCTATGAGACCAAGGAGAGCAAGAAGGAGGAACTGACGTTTATCTTCTGGGCCCCTCAGTGTGCACCCCTTAAGAGCTAAATGATCTATGCCAGCTCCAGGGACGCCATCAAGAAGAAGCTGACGGGGATCAAGCATGAATTACAAGCAAACCGCTACGAGGTCAAGGACCGCTGCACACTGTCAGAGAAGCTGGGGGGCAGTGTGGTCATCTCCCTGGGGGGCAAGCATTTGTGGGCTTCCTCCATCCCCCTGCCTGGAGCATCTGGCAGCCCCAGACCAGCCCCCAAGGATTTCAGGCTGCCCCCTTCCTGCCAGACCAGAGGGCTAGGGGAATCTCAGGAGGAGGACAGTAGTCCCTTCACCCCGGTTGCCAAACAGACCCCTACCTCCTGGACCTTCCTCCTCCCTCCATCCCTGAAGGTTCTGGCCTTGCAAACCACTTTTGATCTTCTAATTCCTCCTGGGTTGAAGCAGACCAAGTTCCCCCCAGGGACCACAGTTTGGGGAAAGGCCTGTATCTTTCTTAACGATACCCCAGTTCCCCACCTGTTCCTCCCCTTTCTGATGCTGCCAACTTCTAACCGCAATAGTGACTCTGCTTGTCTGTTTAGTTCTGAGTATAAATGGAATGTTGTGGAGATGATCCCTCCTCACACCGCCTGGTCTCTTCCACTTATCCCTTGGTCACGGCCACTCAGGGAAGCAGGACCAGTAAGGGACCTTCAGTTAAAAAAAAAAACACAATAAAATACGTACATACATAGTATTCTCATGACTGGGTTGCACACATTCTCCATTATTGGAAAACAGATTGAAAGTACAACTGTCCTGATTATAAAATCACTGAAAAGAAAATGTTTGCGTGGAAACTTCCCATTCTGGGAAAAATGCCTTCTGTGACCTTCCAACTGGAGAATGAACGCAGGGTCCTGACTCAGTCCTAGAGAAGGCATTTGTTTCCTATGTAGGTTCATTGCGTTGGTGCCGTCAGGACAAGTGGGAGCCCTCTGGCTTCCTGCAGCCTTCACTCAGGCTCCGGAGTCCTCCATCTGCTCACGGGTCCAGAACTGATGCTATCACACTCATTTTGAGAGCTCCCGGGTGCCTGCATCATTCTGGGCATGGACAGACTCAGTCACCAGCTGGATGCACACCCTCTCTGCCCTTTGTGCTGATGGCGAAACCAAGGCATAGAGAGATGAAAGCATGTGCCTCATCCCTTGCAGCCAGAGAGCTGAGTAGATGAAGTCATTCGGCACCGCTGCTCAACCTAGCTGACCTGGTGGTGGCTAGCACCTTCCCTCTCGTTGGTCATGCATATGTCTTTTAAAGAGCAATAAAATAATTTATTGATTTAAGAGGAAAGGAAGGCAGGGCAATGTCTTCCTTGTGGCTGTCATACACACACCAGAAACGTACAGGAGTGACTGTGGGCACTCACGCATTGCAGATTGGCTGTAGATTGGAAGGTAGATTCTCCAGTAACACCCGCTGCACCATCTGTCCCCCTTGCTAACCTGCAAGGAAGCAACAACAGGTCCTAGGTGGCCTTTATCAGCATTCATCGATATGAGTGGAACCTCTCTTACAAGGTGTTTGGTACTTTTGTAGAAGCTGGTAATTTAGCACTTAGCTGGGGGAGTGGGAGAATACCACCCTGCCAATGAATAAATAAGTTAGGGAGAAAATAATGCAACTCATAGTCCAGGAGCAAACTGCACAGAGAGGTCAGGGAGAGCCCGTCTGAGAAGACAGTAATGGAGCAGGCACCCTTGCCCATGTCTTCATGAGGGAATGAGCTTGGCGTGTTCAGGGAGCAGAAGCAGGCCAGAGTTGTTGCAGTGAAGGCAAGAGATGATAAGATTGGATATTAACATAGTAGCAGTAGATAAGCAATGAAGGGGATGGACACAGGATAAATTCAGAAGATCAAACCAAGAAGACTTGTTGCTGGGTTGCAGTGGAAACAAGCTCAATGCAGCACATGAAGAGGCATACTTGGGACATGTTAACTTTATCATGCCTCCTGGACCTTCAGCTTAGAGACAGGCACATCTGGATCTCAGGGGACAGGTTGATGCACGAGATACAAATGTGGGAGGTCACATTATGTACATGCTGTGTGGTGGCAACATGGAGGAAGCGAGGCAGGGAGGGAGCGCAGCATGAGAAGGAGCCCTGTTTAACTTCCTGTGGGAAGGGAGGAGTAAGCAGGGGACACTGAGGAGTGGAGTGGCCATTGCAGTTTGGAGGAACAACACAGAGAGAGTATACTGTCGAATATCCAAATTAGAGAATAAAATAAAGAAAGGGAGGGAAGAAACAGGAAGAGTGTCAAAAAGGAGGCAATTGTCAAATGTTCCAAAGGCATCTGAGAGATACACTTGAGGATGAGGACATGATCTTAGGAATTGGCAACATAAAGGTCATTGGTGTTCACAACAAAATCAGTTTCTTTATCGGGGCAGGCTGGTAGAAGCTTGATGAGTGGTTGGCAAGGAGAATGGTTAAAGAACAAGAGGTGACAACTTGCTGGTTGGAGCCTCAGGGAAATGTGGCAGTTCCTTGGTGGCATACGGGGTAAGGGGTTGTATAAGGGGTGAGTAATAGGAGTGTGCTTGTAGACATTACAATGATCCAGCAAAATGGGTACATGACAATTCAGGACGCAGGAATGGTCATTGCAAAGCCCCACTCCTTCAGAAGACAGGTCTCTCCTCGAGTGGTGAGACAGGGACCATGGGATTAGGCAGAGTAGGGTGAGGGCCTCCGGAGAAAAAGCAGAGCAAGAACAATTACAGTCAGAACAATGTAACAATATGCAAATAAGTCCCTATCAAAACTCTGTGTTATGCATTATGCAAAGTCAGAGTCACACTAATTCTCTAGGGTAAAGATTGGTATACATGACTAGGAATATAGACATTCTTCAGTGAAATCGCTTAAAGCTCAAAAGGCCAGGAGCAACTTGGCCTGGAATGTTTGAGAGTTCTGCAGATAAAGAAAAGTATCTCAGCATAAACCATCACTTTTTATTGTATCAATTACATCATGACAATGTAAAATTTACCTTATCCTGCAAAAAGGCCCAGTTTATTTTAATTGTAACTATGTGCTATTTTCCCTTCTCTAATCGTAATCTGCAACCTAGGCAAAAGACTACTTTGGTAAGCGATCTCAACTATAAACAACCCAAGCAAACAGGCAACAACCCAGCCCACCTTGGGGGCAGGGCAGGCGGTCTTACAAGTCTGCACTCCTAACCCTTTACCCTCATTCCAGAAAATCCCCAACCGCACATAAAACCCCTAGACAATAAGCCAACCATGGACTCTCTTGTCCCCTCCTGGCGTGAGCCGGGAGCTCTGTCCTCTCACTTTATCTCTAAATAAAAGCCTGTACCTGGCTCTCCTACCTTGAGTGTTTGTGAAGCTCATTCTTCAGCTTCGTGAACAAGAACCCCAGCATCAGTGGGATCTGGGCACCTGCTCCAGAGGACAGCAGAGAATACAAGGGCAGATCCAGTGTTGGGAAGTGGCGAGAGTTCCTGTCTGGTAGCTTCTCTTTTCTCAATGAATTAACATTGAATGTCATGAGAAGAGGGTGCGGTGCTTGGGGTCGACTACCCTAGGGACAGGCGAGGATAGAAAAGCTACCGGTGCACAGGGGGCAGGGAGTGTGTCCGTTTGCTGGTATTTTGAGAAGAGCGGACAGGAGGGAGCAAGGAGCAGAAGTGTTTTCCAGGGGGAGAGTTTACAGCCCTGGGTAAGGTGGGTAAGGAAGGGCCTGGTGAAAGGCAAGGCAGGCTGTGGGGTGGGTGGACTAGAGACCCCCCAGGAGGCTGGAGGCCTTCCATGCACAGGAAATGGAGGGAGAACTGGACGAGCAGGTCATCGCGTTGGGGGAGAAGACAGACAGGACTACTGGAATGAACGTCAGTGGGGAGAGGGGCTAGTCCTTGGCGGGGCAGTGGTGGTGGTGGGGCGCTGGAGGAAGGTGCCGGTGCAGAGGAGAGCATCCCTGAAAAGTGAGAGGCTCCGCATTAACGGGACCAGCCTCGTGGTACCCTAGGTCGACCAGAGGGATTGGAAGTGCTAGGCAAGAAAATAGATATGAGTGGGGTGGAAAGAGAAAAAAGGCCAGAAAGTCCACTAAAAAGACCCGAAGTTACTCAATTAAAGCTCAAAAAGCCAGGAGCAACTTAGCCTGGAATGTTTGAATATTCCCCAGATAAAGGAGGGCACCTCAGCATAGCACATGTCTTTATTGTGTTAATCATGCAGGTCCAGCCGTAAAGACAGTAAAAGGCAAGAAGGATTCCATCTTAAAGACTGTATGTTAATACCCAGGAAGTTAAAAATCTTTAGCAAACAGACAATAACTCAGCCCACGTTGGGGGCTGGGCAGGGAGTCTGTTTGATATTGAGACAGGGACGGTGGATGTCGTCAGAGTAGGGTGAGGGCCTCCGGAGGGGGCAGGGCGGGATATTTACCGTCAGAGCAATGTAACTACATGCAAGGAAACCCCCCTACTAAAACTCTATGTTAAACATTAAGCTCTAGAATCATTCTTCAGTGACATCTGTTAATGTTCCCCAGATAAAGAAGAGTAGCAATGTTTTATTATGTGTAAGATTAATCATGTGTAAGATTCACTTTAGCATACTAAAAGGCCTAGGTCTATGTGCTGTCTTTCCTCCTTCAGATCTGATGAAGTGATTCTGCAAACTGGGCAACTAATTTAGCAAGTAAGCCCAGGCATAAACAACACAGTAAAAGGCAAGAAGGATTCCACCTTAAAGATAAGATTGCATTTTAATACCCAAGAAGTTAAGATGTTAGAAATTCTTAACTTACTCTTTAGCAAACAATACCTCAGCCCACCTTGGGGGCTGAGCAGGTGGCCTTGTTTCACACGCTCCCAGACCAAGATGCTGGTATCGATGCCGAGGTTCTTGTTCACGAAGCCGAAGAATGAGCTTCACACACAGTCAAGGTAGGAGAGCAAGGTACAGGCTTTCATTTAGAGATAAAGTGAAATGACAGAGCTCCCAGCTCACGCCAGGAGGGGATGAGAGAGTCCGTAGTGGTGCGTTGTCTAGGGGGCTTTATAGGCAGTTGAGGATATCTGGGAACGTGAAAAAGAGTTTAGGGGTGTGGACTTGTTAAGTGGGCCCTGAATATTAAAAATTAACTTAACATAAGGAATTTCCTGCCTTGATTTCTCTCTGGGACACCGGTGCCTTGGTCTGGGAGCACATCAAAAGGCTGCCTGCCCAGCCCCCCAGGTGGGCTGAGGTATTGTCTATTTGCTAAAGAATCTTGCCTCTTGAACTTCCTGGATGTTAAAATGCAATCTTATCTATAAGATGGAATTCTTCCTGCCTTTTACCATGTCGCCCACAGCTGGGTTCCCATGCTAAGTTAGTTGCTCAGTTTGCAAAATCACCTTGCCAGATATGAAGGAGGAAAGAGAGCACATAGGCCTGGGCCTTTTAGTAGGCTAAAGTGAATCTTACTGGCGTGGGCCATGCTGCTCATGCTGTTTGACAAGGTCCAGGCACGAAGGGGAATCCTGAAAACAGGAAACTTCATAGCTGGCCCCTGTTAATTCCCGCACTTATTTTTGCAGTTATGATGTTGGTGATTGGGCTCATATATGGGAAATCTTATGTATTTAAGATTTATTAATCTTTAATAAATAACATAACCCAAAATATTGATCAAAGCAGCAATTCTGGAAACGAAAGCAGTGTAATGGGACCAACTGTTCTAGGCATATTGCCACAAATAAGTGAGGCAGAACAACCCAGGCCTCTCAAAACTAGATACGGTTTGTTCCTCCTTTTGTAACAATTGAAACATGATTAACCAAGAGTTATGGTAAACTGGGCCATAGAAAAACCCCCATAGAAAAACCCATTTTTCCAAGAAATTTATATGAAACAGCAAAGTAATAAAGATTAATAGTCCCCACTGCCCAAGGTCCCCCTTATGTTGCTTATATTAGAATACACCTCTGGTATCCCCCTCATAGAAAGAATTTATGAGCAAAATAGGAAAATTTATATTTATAAATATCCCATATATAAAAATTTATAATAAATTTATGACAAAATATTATTATATTAATAGTAAGGTAGTAAGAGCAGATTTAGTGTTATTATATAAAGGATAAAAAGAACTGCAAGGCCCTAGTGCCTGTAGATGCAGGAGGAAAGGTATAAACATCTGAAATTATAGAATGAATATTATAAAAGAATAAGATGTTTTTATTGTATTTGTAGGAATGTTGAGGAATGTTAAAACTTATGGGTGATAAAAGTACCATCCCTAGACTTTAGATGTAAGCCTCAACCCACATGTGTAGGATAAAATTTAATTAATAATAGAGTTACACTTAATATAGTTTGCATTTATATAACCTGCTTAAACTTTATATAGCCTTAGCTACATATTTTAGACACATATCTTAAACACTACATAATCTTACACGCTTAAAGTAAAAATCATAGCCCACACGCTTAGGCCACACACTGTCTTATGCCATTTCCTGTCTAGCACCTAGCACATAACCTACATCTCTGGCCAAAAAGGTTAAGGGAAAGTTAAACATTAAATGTTACAAGAAAGCTGTTCAAAAAAAATGATAACATCTGTAATTAGCCGGAATTATACAAAAACTGAAAGGAAAAAACATTGTACCATCCATGATCAAAGAAAATGTGTAACATTATGTGAATCTTAAAAAGATATAAAAAATAAAAACCCTGCTGCTTGATGTCAGGAGATGTTACAACCTTAACTGGGTGTTTTGTCTCCTCACTCATCTCCTCACTCGCCGAGGCTGTCCTTTCCTTTGTGACCCACACCTCGGCTGGAGCTGGACTCCAGCATCTTACACATGGTTACAAATGATTAGCATAATAAAACATGTGCTACTCTTCTTTATCTGGGGAACATTAACTGATGTCACTGAAGAATGATTCTAGAGCTTAATGTTTAACATAGAGTTTTAGTAGGGGGCTGTCCTTGCATGTAGTTACATTGCTCTGACTGCAAATATCCCACCCTGCCCCCTCCAGAGGCCCTCACCCTACTCTGACTACATCCACAGTCCCTGTCTCATTCCCCCCTCTACAGAACCTGATGGAGACCCTAGCTGCTGCTAGGGAAAGGGGACTATGACCGCTCTGGCTGCTTCATGCTGAGAGGGGGCGCAGTAAGGGATGCAGCTAGGTCTCCATCAGTGGTGGGTCGGGAAGGCCTCGGAAGATGGGAGTTTCCATCCTGGGTACTATTGCCATCACCATCTGTAGTTTTATGGCTTCTAGGCGAGATAGAATAAATTGTGTTATTAGATTAAGTAAAGAGTGGCCAAATATTAACATAAGGAGAATGATGAGTTCAATAAGTAGAATAGGTTTCCACCGAAAGGATTTAGAAATCCAGCTCCATATTGTAGTAGTCCATGGAACTTCTGGGTCTGACATAGCTTGGACTTGCTTTCGGAGGTCCTGGAGTAAATCAGAGACATTTTGTGAATAATTTGGAATATACACACAACACTCAATTTTGATTATGGCACAGGTCCCTCTTTGTGCTGCTGTTAAGATGTCTAATGCTATTCTTTAGATAGTATCACTTAAGGCCTTTTGTCTTTTAAGGTATTATTAATGGGCCAGAATTTTACATTCTAATTAGTTATTTCAACACTTAATACTTTGTGGGCAGTGTACACATCATTTTTAAGAATTTGTAATTGTAACTAATTATGTCTCTGAAGAGGAGACACCCACTAAGGGATTCCTGAGGTACTGGAAACAGGAAGTAATCTGCATATCTAACAGGATGAACTTCTATTTACTTTAGCTAAATTTTCAGCTCAAGTTAAAAAGGAGTTAGATTTATTACGAAAGGAATATTAGAGAGTAGCAAATAGAAGAATAACATAGACTTCATATTGATTTTATAGGAGGAGATTTCTAATAACATAGAGATGAGCATGCTGTATTTATGAGTACAGAAAAACTATGTAGCATTCAGAAGTCATGGGGTACTTATCTTAAGTGTCTTTAGTTGGGGGTTTTTTCATTTTAAATAGTAATTTCAAGTCTTTTAACGGTTCACAGGCATATTCAGGTTCTTGAGCTTTGGTGCTCTGTGCAATGGGTTCTTCTTTATCTGTGTTGTCTGGGAGGTCTTGGGAAGAGTTTTTCCAGGCCTTTACTCTTGAATGGTGAATCCAGGCTTCGATACCTGTGACTTTGACAGCAGTAAGAGAAGAGAGTATAACAGTGTGGGGCCCTTCCCAGACTGGATTAAGAGTTGGAGAATTAGAAGGAATTGACTTAATTAGGACTTGATCTCCTGGTTCAAAAAGGGGTACCCCAGGGGTTCTATTTTGTCCTTCAGTTAAATTTTGAATTTAGCAAGGTGTGTCACATACTGGATTATTTCTGTGACTTCTCTGACCATGATTAAATTATTCTTTAAGAAAGGTCTTCCATAGAACATTTCAAAGGGGCTTAACCCCGAAATTTTGGGAGTGTTTCTTATTCTTATTATGGCTAATGGTTGTAGGTCAGGCCAGGGCAAGTGAGTTTCTTGTGACAGTTTCCTTAAATGTCATTTTATGATGTCATTAGTCTTTTCTACTTTGCCTGAGGATTGCGGCCTCCAGGCACAGTGTAAATTTTACTGAATACCAAGGGCCATTGTCACTTTGTAATCCTTGGGGCATCCCAAATTGGGGAATAATTTCATGTAAGAGTACTTTTACTACTTCTTTTGGGTTATTCTGTGAATGTATCTATCCACACAAGGAGATACTGGAGTCCTTTTGCCTTTGGCATATGTGTGAAATCTATTTGCCAGTCTTCTCCTGGGTATCTGCCTGTTCGCTGTAAACCAGGAGGAGCAGCTTTTTTATTTAATGGGTTATTTCTTTGACAAATCTCACAGGCTTTAGTGATTTGCTCTATGGTCTTTAATAGACTACTGCCTGCAAAAATACTTTTGGCCATCTGATAGGTATTTTCTATACCTAAAAGGAAAGTCTGGTGTAAAGTTTTAAGAACTTTCCATTCTGTACTTTGAGGTAAATAAATTTTTTCATCCTCTGATTGAAGCCAACCAGAGGGAAGGAGAGAACCGCCTTTGGAGAGGCCGTCTTGCAGCTCTTTTTTACTATAGCTGGGGATAATATCAGCTGGCACACCTGTCCATAAGAGAGGGGCTTGGATAGGTGCCTTATAAGTTTCTTGAGCTGCCTCTTTGGCTTTTGTATCAGCTCGCCTGTTTCCTTCTGTTATTTCATCTATTCCTTTCTGGTAGACTCTGCAGTGAATAACTGCTACTTCTTTAGGCTTATGCACAGCTTGAATTAGCTGGTTAATTTTACTATGGTATTTGATAGGAGAACCTTCAGAATTTAAAAAGTCTCTTTCTTTCCATATGGCTGCATGGGCATGCAGCACTAGGTAGGCATACTTAGAGTCAGTATATATATTGACTCTCTTTCCTTTCCCTATTTCAAGGGCCCTAGTGAGGGCTATTAATTCTGCCAGCTGGGCACTCATGCTCAGTGGAAGTGGTTGGCACTCGATAGTATCCCACAGAGTGACAACTGCATAGCCAGCTTTCCGTTGGCCTTGCTCAATAAAAGAGCTGCCATCTGTGAAGAGGACAAGCTCTGGGTTCTTTAGTGGGATGTCTTTTAGGTCTTCTCTGGCAGAATAGTTTAGGGCAAGGACCTGTTGGCAGTTATGTTCAGGTCCTTCGCTCATGGATTCAGGTAGAAAAGTGGCTGGGTTTAGGGTGGAGCATGTCCGCAGCTGGGTGACAGGGCCCTGAAGGAGGAGTGACTGATATTTTAGTAGCCTGCTGTCAGACAGGCACAGGTCTCCCCGGGTGTTTAATAAGCTGGTGATGTTATGGGGTGCATGCACTATTAAATCTTTTACCAGGGTCAGCTTTGTGGCTTCAGGCACTAGCAGGGCTACAGCTGCCACAGATTTTAGACAGTGTGGCCAGCCCTTAGCTACTGGGTCCAGCTCTTTGCTTAGATAGGCTACGGGCTGCTGCATTTCTCCTTGAGGTTGAGTTAGTACTCCCAGTGCCACTCCAGATCTCTCAGTAACAAATAGGTTAAACTGGTTTCCAGTGGGCAGGCTTAAGGTGGGGGCCTGGAGTAGGGCTTTCTTCAAAGCCTCATAAGCTTTAATGGCATCAGGTTCCCACTGGAGTTTTATGGTGCCTTCTTTTTGGGCTTCTTTAAGGAGTTGGTAGAGGGGTTTGGCTAACTCTCCATATCTGGGGACCCAAATTCTGCAATACCCAGTGATGCCCCAAAATCCCCTCAGTTGCCTGATAGTAGAGGGTAATGGGTGGCAGAGAATGGGCCGTATTCTCTCTTCTTCCAGGGCTTTGGTTCCCTGAGAGAGGTTAAGGCCCAAATATTTTACTTGCTGCTGACAGATTTGTGTTTCTGTCAGGAGACTTTATAGCCATGGTCAGCTAGAAAGTTTAGTAATTTCTGAGTACCTTCCTGACACTCTGCCTCAGTGGTGGCACAGAGCAGTATGTCATCCACATATTGGATGATTTCTGCTTCCCCTGAATTAAAGGAAGCTAGGTCTTTAGTTAAGACCAAATAGATGTGGGCTATCTCTAAATCTTTGGGGCAAGACTCTCCAGATTAATTGGGCTGAGGGATTTACAGGATTTTTAAAAGCAAAGAGAAATTGAGACTCAGGTGCAAGCAGGATGGATACAAAAGAAAACAGTAAACCATGCTGCTCTCTCAGGAATCCTGGATAACAGGGAATAGGGATTAGGTACTACTGGATGTAGGGGCACAACTGCTTCATTAATGGCTTGCAGGTCTTGTACAAGGCGCCAGCTTCCATCTGGCTTTTGTACTCCTAATATGGGAGTATTGCAAGGGCTGTTACAGGCTATTAAGAGGCCTTGAGCCTTTAAGTTATTAATAATTGGCTTTAAACCTTCACGAGCTTCTGGTTTTAAGGGATACTGCCTTTTATGAGGGAAGTAATTAGGGCCTTTAAGATGAACTTGCACTGGTTGGGCTGATTTTGCTTTTCCAATGATTGCATTAGTTGCCCAGACTTTAGGACTAATGAAGTCTACTTCCACTAGGGGAAGATTTTGCTTATCTTTTTCTACATTCGTATGTACATAGGCTTGTACTTTAGAAAGTATATCACGCCCTAGAAGTGGCGTCGGACGTTCTGGGATTAATAGGAAGGCATGTGAAAATAGCACTGAGTCCCATTCACAATTTAAGACTGAGTAAAATATTTGGTTATTGGCTTCCCAGACACACCTCTAATAGTAGTTGACCGGGAGGAGGGAGGGCCAGGATTATGGAGGAGGGCCAAACAGGTGGCTCCTGTATCGAGCAGGAAATCGATGGTGTGGCCTCCTAGAGAGAGAATCACCCGGGGCTCCTGTTGAGTTATGATGGTGACAGGAGCTGGCATGGGTAGCCCCAGGTCCCTTCAGTCCCGACCACATTGTTGCAAGTCCGACCCCAGTTGCCTACGCCTCTGAGGGCAGTCCTGCTTCCAGTGGTCTCCTTGACAGAGTGGGCAGGGCGTTGGCGATTTGGAGCGCCAACCCATAGGGCACTCTCGCTTAAAATGCCCCTCTCTGCCACAGACTAAACAAGTTGCCCGGGGCCCGGTCCCTGGGGTTGGTCTCCCTTTCTCCAACCTTGGAGGCCCAAAATTGACTCTCTGTAAGGCTGTCACTAATGCCTCTGCCTTTCGATTGTCTCTCCTGTTCCAGTCCCTCTTTTCCTCCTTGTCTCTATTATAGAAAACTGAGATGGCGACCTTCAGGAGGCTTTCCAGATTTTGTTCTGGGCCATATGACACTTTTTGTAACTTCCTCCTGATATCTGGGGCTGATTGGGTGATAAATTTATCTTTGAGAATGACTTGGACCTCTGGGGACTCTGGGGACATATAAGTGTACTTCACTAGTGCCTCCCTGAGCCGTTCCAGAAAGGCTGAGGCACTTTTTTTTCTTCTTGCATCACGGCTGATAATTTAGAGTAATTTATAGGTTTTACTCATGCTCTTTCCAGCCCTTGTAAAATACAAGTTATAAAGTGGTTCCTGCACCAGTTATCAGCATCGTCTGTATCTTGGCCCCACTCTGGGTCAGTGAATGGCACTGCCTGACAGCTAGTGGGGACTTGGGTTAGTTCCTCTGGAGATTTGCCACCTGCATTTATAGTGTACCATTCATCTCCAAACTCTGAGGCTCCTCTGATTACTTTTTATTTCTCCCCTCCGGTAAGGGTTTGGTTTAATAGAAGCATAACATCCTTCCAGGCCAGCTCAAAAGGTAAAGTAAGCCCTTGGAAGGCTTCTATGTATTTGTCTGGATCATCTGAAAATTTACCCATGTCTTGTTTAATTTGCCTCAGGTCTTGGAGGGGGAAGGGAACATGGACCCA
Organism: Manis pentadactyla; assembly: GCF_030020395.1. NCBI lineage: Eukaryota > Metazoa > Chordata > Mammalia > Pholidota > Manidae > Manis > Manis pentadactyla. The sequence continues at coordinate 46,681,243 of NC_080038.1, forward strand.
AGTTGGTCCCCACTCTCCACTGGCTACTTCCTGTAAGGGCAATAAGGATGTGTATAACTGTCTCTTCTTCACCCCCTGGGAAGCCTGGTGGGGTGATTGGGCCAATGATGCCTGGGGTGGAAGTTCTCTCGTGGCCTGACTTTTAGGATTCTCAGCAAGTGGACATAGATCTGGATAAGGTGGGCATGGCAGAGCCAATGGGGGACAATTAGGGTTTGGAGTAGGATCTGGAATTAATCCACTTTCTTTGCATAGTCTCTTACCTTCTCTAAGAGCAAAGAAAGCTTGTACATATGGGACTTCTGACCATTTTCCTTCTTTGTGGCAAAATAAATCTAGCTGCATAACTGTATTATATAGTATACTTCCCTCAGAGGGCCAAGCCTCTCCATCAGAGAGTTTGTATTGAGGCCAGCCTTGTGTGCAGAAGAAGATAAGGCACCTCTTTCTCAGGGTTTGGGGATCGAATTGCTCCCAGTTCCTCAGAATGCATGCCAGAGGCGTGTCTGGCTTTAACCTTGAAGAGGATGCTCCCATCTGAAAGAGAGAGAGAGAGAAAGATGGGTGTCTAGCACCTGATCAGCCTCTTTCTCTGTGAGGGCATCCCCTCGCCTTGGAGCTTAGGTGATAGTGGTCAGTCACCCCCTCTGCCAGGCCTACTGGATTTAACCACTCCTTACCAGTGTGGCCTGCACCTTGCCTTGATTCCCCTCTTGCCTTCCCACTAAGCAAGAGTCGCCTCGGAGCTCTGGATTTAGTGAGACCTTACCAATGTGCTCCTACTTTACACCTTTTGGGAGTTTCCCTAGTTTTCTCTGCATGAGCTTTCCTTGAGCGGCCCCTGCCTGTCTGATATGTGCAGGGAGTGTGTGACTTCTTGCTGCTAGGGCCCTGATCTAAGTCACAAGCCGGTTTTGCTTTCCTGGGGCTGCAGAAAAGGAAAGCCTAGCCCCGGGACGACTGCCTCTAAGGAAAGGAGATGAACAGAACTGAGCCATTTACATGTTGGTCTCAGGTTTCAGCTTGATTACTTTACAGACTTCATTTACATTACACAGGAGAAAGTGGTGCAGGTCTAAGAGGACTGCTTTGAATGGGGAGCAAGGGAACTTTTTGCTAAGGCCAGAAATAAAATTCAGGGGCTGCCACGGACATTTACGGGGGGGAGCCTATGCTCTCAAACACGAGTTTCTGCCACTGCCTGGAAATTATCCCGCTAGTCACCCACTATAAGAAATCTGATCTATGAGATAAGAGGTCAGGTGTCATCTGCGACTCTCGCATAGGCAGCAGCCTAGCCGAAGGTTCACTCAGCGCCGTCGGATCAATTGGCTGGAGCCGAGATCCAAGGACCACTGCCTACTAGTCCGGTTGGCCCGCAGAGTCCGCAGATTAGGATAGGAAAGTAGGAGATCGGCTCAGCCACTCCCCGACATTCCCGCAGACACCGGGAAACTTTTCATCCAAGACTTAAGACTGGTAGCCGATGCTAATCGCCTTTTAAGTGGCTAACGGGTGCCCAGACACATTTTTATGAGATAAAAAAAAAAGTGCAGTATTAAGTCAGGAATAAGAGCGAAGCGTGGATCTCCTACCTTGCAGCAGTGAGCATCAGGTTCCGTGAAATTGGTGAAGTTAGAAGAAAGTTAGGGACCCCCCCTGCCTCACTCAGAGGCCAGGGTGGCCTGAAGAAGCAGGCTGGAAGTCAGAGACAGAGAGAGAGAGAGACACTCCTCCTGGATACCCAGTCGGGCTGTCGAGGTCTGATTCCAGACACATGGACCTTTGAGAAGCCGCTGAAGTGTAGCCTCACCCTAGACTCTCGCAGTTGCCCGCGGCTTTCCTCAGTCCCTCACATCCGAGGAGATGCCTCTGAAAGGGAATCCTGGCCTCCACTCAGGTGACATTCCCGGCTCCCAAGGGAGACGGAGGATCCACTGAGGGAGACGCAGGGGAACCTGTCGCTCGAGACTTTGAGATCGGCAGCCGGGCTAGTCCCATTTAAGTGGCTGACGAGTGCCTGATGCTGTGTGCCATAGACGGCTTCCTTTATAAGGACAGTGAGAGAAAAGGCCGGCTTGGATGCTGATACTCACCTCCAAAGTTATCCTGGACAAGCCCCCGAAGATGATGCCGGGGTTCTTGTTCACGAAGCCGAAGAATGAGCTTCACAAACAGTCAAGGTAGGAGAGCAAGGTACAGGCTTTTATTTAGAGATAAAGTGAAAGGACAGACCTCCCGGCTCACGCCAGGAGGGGACAAGAGAGTCCGTCATTGGTGCGTTGTCTAGGGGGTTTTATAGGCAGTTGAGGATTTTTCAAGAACATGAAAAAACTTAGGGGTGGGGACTTTTTAAGTGGTTCCTGAATATTAAAAATTAACTTAACTGTAAGGAATTTCCTGCCTTGATTTCTCTCTGGGACACCAGTGCCTTGGTCTGGGAGCACATCAAAAGGATGCCTGCCCAGCCCCCAAGGTGGGCTGAGGTATTGTCTACTTGCTAAAGAATCTTGCCTCTTGAACTTCCTGGGTGTTAAAATGCAATTGTATCTTTAAGATGGAATTCTTCCTGCCTTTTACCATGTCGTCTGCAGCTGGGTCTGCATGCTAAGTTAGTTGCTCAGTTTGCAAAATCACCTTGTCAGATCTGAAGGAGGGAAGACAGCACATACGCCTGGGCCTTTTAGCCTGCTAAAATGAATCTTACACATGGTTACAAATGATTAGCATAATAAAACATGTGCTACTCTTCTTTATCTGGGTAACATTAACTGATCTCACTGAAGAATGATTCTAGAGCTCAATGTTTAACATAGAGTTTTAGTAGGGGGGTTTCCTTGCATGCAGTTACATTGCTCTGACTGCAAATATCCTGCCCTGCCCACTCCAGAGGCCCTCACCCTACTCTGACTACATCCATGGTCCCTGTCTCAAAAGGACAGAGCTCCCAGCTCACTCCAGGAGGGGACGAGAGAGTCCGTAGTGGTGCATTGTCTAGGGGGTTTTATAGAGTTGAGGATATCTGGGAACGTGAAAAAGAGTTTAGGGGTGTGGACTTGTTAAGTGGGCCCTGAATATTAAAAATTAACTTAACATAAGGAATTTCCTGCCTTGATTTCTCTCTGGGACACCGGCGCCTTGGTCTGGGAGCACATCAAAAGGCTGCCTGCCCAGCCCCCCAGGTGGGCTGAGGTATTGTCTATTTGCTAAAGAATCTTGCCTCTTGAACTTCCTGGGTGTTAAAATGCAATCTTATCTATAAGATGGAATTCTTCCTGCCTTTTACCATGTCGCCCACAGCTGGGTCCGCATGCTAAGTTAGTTGCTCAGTTTGCAAAATCACCTTGCCAGATATGAAGGAGGAAAGAGAGCACATAGGCCTGGGCGTTTTAGTATCCTAAAGTGAATCTTACACATGGTTACAAATGATTAGCATAATAAAACATGTGCTACTCTTCTTTATCTGGGGAACATTAAGTGATGTCACTGAAGAATGATTCTAGAGCTTAATGTTTAACATAGAGTTTTAGTAGGGGGGTTTCCTCGCCTGTAGTTACATTGCTCTGACTGCAAATATCCCGCCCTGCCCCCTCCAGAGGCCCTCACCCTACTCTGACTACATCCACCGTCCCTGTCTCAGTATCTCAGAGAGAAATCATCAGAGGAAGTTGCTTGTGTTAATTCTAAATATTCAGGGCCCACTTAACAAGTCCACACCCCTAAGTTTTTTTCATGTTCTTGAAAAATCCTCAACTGCCTATAAAACCCCTAGACAACGCACCACCACAGACTCTCTTCTCCCCTCCTGGCGTGAGCCGGGAGCTCTGTCCTTTCACTTTATCTCTAAATAAAAGCCTGTACCTTGCTCTCCTACCTTGACTGTTTGTGAAGCTCATTCTTCGGCTTCATGAACAAGAACCCTGGCATCAGTATGCTCCCAGACCAAGATACCAGTATTCCAGGGTGAAATCGGAGCAGGAACATCCTTGGTTTAAGTTAATTCTAAGTATTCAAAGACCGCTTAACAAGTCTGCACCCCCAGCCCTTAGTCACATTCCTAAAGAATCCTTAAAAGGGGGAACCCCAGCCTTTCAGGGTGCTCCTCTCTCTGAGGTCGCCCGTACTTTCTAAGTGTGTAACCATTTAATCTTGAAATTTCTCTCTCCGACCTTTCAAGGTGCCTGTCCTTGCTGAGGTTGCCTGCTGCACTTATTCTCTCTTTAAGTAACTTTAAATGAAACTTTTACTCTGCTTCACTGCTGTGTCTCTGCCGTTCAATTCTTTGTCGGTGCGGGGCCAAGGACCGAATAAAATACACCACGCTCCCCCAAAAATAAGAGTGAGGGCTTCGAGGCCCGAGGTGAACGCCGTGGGGCAAGCGTGCGTACAGGGTGGGCGTGGGCGTGGAGAGCCGGCCGGGGGTCGGTACAGGCAGGTGGACATCCTTGAATTGTTCCTGATCTGAGAGAAAAAGCTGTCAGCTTTTCACCAGGGAGTATGATATTAGCTGTGGGTTTGTCATATAAGGCCTTTTTTTATGTTGATATATGTTCCCTCTATACCAACTTTGGTGAGATGGTTTATCATGAGCGGATGCGAATTTGTCAGATCCTTTATCAGTATCTATTGAGATGATCGAATAGTTTTTATCCTTCCTTTGGTTAACATGGTGTTTGCATCTATTAATTTGCTGGTAGTGAACCATCCTTGCATCCCTAGAATAAATCCCATTTGGTTTGGTGAATGATGCTTTAATTTTTTTTTGCATTATATATATATATATATTTTAATTTTGGTATCATTAATCTACAATTACATGAGGAACATTTTGTTTACTAGACTCCCCCCTTCACCAAGTCCCCCCCACATAACCCATTAGTCACTGTCCATCAGTGTAGTAAGATGCTGTAAAATCACTGCTTATCTTCTCTGTGTTGCACAGCCCTCCCCATGCCACCCCCCACATTATACATGCTAATCATAATGCCCCCTTTCTTCTTCCCCTCCTTTCTCCCTCCCTTCCCACACATCCTCCCCAGTACCTTTCCCTTTGGTAACTGTTAGTCCATTCTTGGGTTCTGTGATTCTGATGCTGTTTTGTTCCTTCAGTTTTTCCTTTGTTCTTATATTCCACATATGAGTGAAATCATTTGGTACTTGTCTTTCTCCACCTGGCTTTTTTCACTGAGCACAATACCCTCTAGCTCCATCCATGTTGTTGCAAATGGTAGGATTTGTTTTCTTCTTATGGCTGAATAATATTCCATTGTGTATATGTACCACATCTTCTTTATCCATTCATCTACTGATGGACTCCTTTAATGTATTTTTTAATGCAGTTTGCTAATGTTTTGTTGAGGATTTTTACAACTATGCTTTTCAGGAATATTGGTGGGTAGTTGTCTTTTTTTTTTATGGTAGTGTCTTTGATGCCGGGGTTCTTGTTCACGGAAGCCAAAGAATGAGCTTCACAAACACTTAAGGAAGGAGAGCAAGGTACAGGCTTTTTATTTAGAGAGAAAATGAAAGGACAGAGCTCCCAGCTCACACCAGGAGGAGACAAGAGAGTCCGGGTTGGTGCATTGTCTAGGGGTTTTATAGGCAGTTGAGGATTTTTTGAGAACATGAAAAAAAGCTTAGGGGTATGCACTTATTAAGTGGTCCTAGGATATTTAGAATTCAGTTGATACAAGTAACTTCCTGCTCTGTTTATTTCCCCCTGAGATACCAGCATCTTGCTCTGGGGGCACATGAAACAAGGCCACCTGCCCAGCCCCCAAGGTGGGCTGAGGTATTGTTTGCTAAAGAGTAAATTAAGTGCAATCTTATCTTTAAAGTGGAATCCTTCTTGCCTTTTACTGTGTTATGGCTGGGCTTGCATGCTAAACTAGTTTGCCCAGTTTGCAGAATCACTTCATCAGATCTGAAGGAGGAAAGACAGCACATAGGCCTGAGCCTTTTAGCATGATAAGGTGACTCTTACACATGATTATAAATGATTAGCATAAAATAAACATGTGCTACTCTTCTTTATCTGGAGTATATTAACTGATCTCACTGAAGAATGACTCTAGAGCTGAATGTTTAGCACAGAGGTTTTATAGGGGGTTTCCTTGCATGTAGTTACATTGCTCTGACTGCAAATATCCTGCCTTGCTTTTTCCGGAGGCCCTGAACCTACTCTGACTACACCCATGGTCCCTGTCTCATCTTAATCTTGTTTTGGTAACAGTGTGATTATGGCCTCATAGAAATGAATTTGTAAGCTTTCCTTCCTCTTCAATTTTTGGGAGTAGTTTGAGAAGGATAGGTATTAACTCTTCTTTCAATGTTTGACTGGAATTCTCCTATGAAAACATCTTGGACTTTTGATGGTGTGGAGTTTTTGATTACTGATTCAATTTGTTACTAGTTGTTAGTCTGTTCAGATTTCTATTTCCTCCAGAATAGGTTTTAACATGGCATGATTCCAGGAACTTATCCAGTTCTTCTAGGATGTCAAGTATATTGCCATATAGTTTTTCATACTTATCTCTTCAATCCATTGTATTTCAGTGGTGCCACTTGTAACTTTTCTTTGAATTTCGATTTCTAATTTTACTTGAGTTCTCTCCCTTTTTTCCTTTTTTTTCTTGTGGTGTCATTAATCTACAATTACATGAGCAACATTATGCTTACTAGACTCCCCCCATCATCAAGTCCCCACCACACACCCCATTACAGTCACTGTCCATCAGCGTAGTAAGATGCTGTAGAATCACTACTTGTATTCTCTGTGTTGCACAGCCCTCCCCATGCCCCTCCCTACATTACATCAGCTAATTGTAAATGCCCCATTTTCCCCCTTGTCCCTCCTTCCCACCCATCCCCCTCAGTCCCTTTTCCTTTGGTAACTGTTCGTCCTTTCTTGGGTTCTGTGAGTCTGCTGCTGTTTTATACCTTCAGTTTTTTTTCTTTGTTCTTATACTGCACATATGAGTGAAATCATTTTACACTTGTCTTTTTACACCTGGCTTATTTCACTGAGTATAATGCCCTCTAGCTCCATCCATATTGTTCCAAATGGTAGGATTTGTTTTCTTCTTATGGCTGAATAATAATTCCATTGTGTATATCTACCACATCTTCTTTATCCATTCATCTACTGATGGACATCTAGGTTGCTCCCATTTCTTGGCTATTGTAAATAGTGCTGTGATAAATATAGGGGTGCATGTGTCTTTTTCAAACTGGGCTGCTGCATTCTTAGGGTAAATTCCTAAAAGTGGAATTCCTGGGTCAAATGGTATTTCTATTTTGAGTTTTTGAGGAACCTCCATACTGCTTTCCACAATGATTGAACTAATTTACATTCCCACCAGCAGTGTAGGAGGGCTACCCTTTCTTCACATCAGCGCCAACATTTGTTGTTGTTTGTCTTCTGGATGGGAGCCATCCTTACTGGTGTGAAGTGATATCTCATTGTGGTGTTAATTTGCATTTCCCTGATGATTAGTAATGTGGAGCATCTTTTCATGTGCCTGTTGGCCATCTGAATTTCTTCTTTGGAGAAGTGTCTGTTCAGATCCTCTGCCAGTTTTTAATTGGATTATTTGCTTTTTGTTTCTTGAGGTGCATGAGCTCTTTATATATTTTAGATGTCAACCCTTTATCAGATCTGTCATGTATGAATATATTCTCCCATAGTGTAGGATGCCTTTTTGTTCTATTGATGGGGCCCTTTGCTGTACAGAAGCTTTACAGCTTGATATAGTCCCACTTGTTCATTTTTTCTTTTGTTTCCCTTGCCCGGGGAGATATGTTCATGAAGAAGTTGCTCGTGTTCATGTCCAAGAGATTTTTGCCCATGTTTTTTTCTAAGAGTTTTATGGTTTCATGACTTACATTCAGGTCTTTGATCCATTTTGAATTTACTTTTGTGTACGGAGTTAGACAATAATCCAGTTTCATTCTCTTACATATAGCTGTCCAGTTGTGCCAACACCAGCTAATGAAGAGCCTGTCCTTTCCCCATTGTATGTCCATGGCTCCTTTATTGTATATTAATTGACCATATATGTTTGGGTTAATATCTGGACTCTGTATTCTGTTCCACTGGTCTGTGGCTCTGTTCTTGTGCCAGTACCAAATTGTCTTGATTACTCTGGCTTTGCAGTAGAGCTTGAAGTTGGGAAGTGAGATTGCCCCTCCTTTATTCTTCCCTCTCAGGATTGCTTTGGCTGTTCAGGGTGTTGTGTGGTTCCATATGAATTTTAGAACTATTTGTTCCAGTTCGTTGAAGAAAGCTGTTGGTATTTTGATAGGAATTGGATTCAATCTGTAGATTACTGTAGGCAGGATGGCCATTTTGACAATATTAATTCTTCCTAGCCAAGAGCATGGGATGAGTTTCCATTTGTTAGTGTCCTCTTTAATTTCTCTTAAGATTGTCTTGTAGTTTTCAGGGTATAGGTCTTTCACTTCCTTGGTTAGGTTTGTTTCTAGGTATTTTTTTTCTTTTGGATGCAATTGTGAATGGAATTGTTTTCCTGGTTTCTCTTTCTGCTAGCTCATCGTTAGTGTATAGGAAAGCAACAGATTTCTGTGTATTAAGTTTCTATCGTGGAACTTTGCTGAATTCAGATATTAGCTCTAGTAGTTTTTGAGTGCAGTCTTTAGGGTTTTTCATGTACAATATCATGTCATCTGCAAATAGTGGCAGTTTGAATTCTTCTTCACCAATCTGGATGCCTTTTATTTCCTTCTGTTGTCTGATTGCCATGTCTAGGACCACCAGAACTATGTTGAATAAAAGTGGGGAGAGTGGGCATCCCTGACATTTTCCCGATCTTAGGTGAAAAGCTTTCAGCTTCTCGCTGTTAATTATGATGTTGGCTGTGGGTTTGTCATATATGGCCTTTATTATGGTGAGGTCCTTGCCCTCTATACCCATTTTGTTGAGAGAGCTTTTATCATGAGTGGATGTTGAATTTTGTCGAATGCTTTTTCAGCATCTATGGTGATGATGTGGTTTTTGTCCTTCGGTTTGTTGATGTGGTGGATGATGTTGATGGATTTTCGAATGTTGTACAATCCTTGCATCCCTGAGATGAATCCCACTTGATCATGGTGTGTGATCCTCTTGATGTATTTTTGAATTCAGTTTGCTAATATTTTGTTGAGTATTTTTGCATCTATGTTCATCAGGGACAATGGTCTGTATTTTCTTTTTTCGTGGGTTCTTTGCCTGGTTTTGGTATTAGAATGATGCTGGCTTCATAGAATGAGTTTGGAAGTATTCACTCCTTTTCTATTTTTTTGAGAAATTTAAGGAGAATGGGTATTATATCTTCTCTATATGAGTGATAAAATTCAGCGGTGATTCCATCTGGCCCAGGGGTTTAGTTCTTGGGTAGTTTTTTTACTACCGATTGAATTTCCTTGCTGGTAATGGTCTGTTTAGATTTTCTGTTTCTTCCTGGGTCAGTCTTGGAAGGTTGTAATTTTCTAGGAAGTTGTCCATTTCTTCTACATTTTGCAGCTTGTTAGCACATAGACTTTTGTAGTATTGTCTAATATTTTTTTTTGTATTTCTGTGGGGTCCGTTGTGATTTTACCTTTCTCATTTCTCATTCTCTTTATGTATGTAGATTCTCTTTTTCTCTTAATAAGTCTGGCTAGGGGCTTATCTATTCTGCCTATTTTTTTTAAAGAACCAGCTCTTGGATTCATTGATATTTCTATTGTTTTTTTGTTCTCAATTTTATATATTTCTTCTCTGATCTTTATTATGTCCCTCCTTCTGCTGACTTTCAGCCTCATTTGTTCTTCTTTTTCCAGTTTCAATAATTGTGACTTTAGAATATACATTTGGGATTGTTCTTCCTTCTTTAACTAGGCAGGGATTGTTATATACTTCCCTCTTTGAACTGCCTTCGCTGCGTGCCACAGAAGTAGGGGTTTTGTTCTGTTGTTGTCACTTGTCTCCATATATTGCTTGCAATCTCTTTTAATTTGGTCATTGATCCATTCATTATTCAGTAGCATGCAGTTAGTCTCCATGTGTTTGTGAGCCTTTTTGTTTTCTTTGTACAGCTTAGTTCTAGTTTTATAACTTTGTGATACAAGAAGTTGGTTGATAGAATTTCAATCTATTGAATTTATGGAGGTTCTCTTTGTGGTCAAGTATGTGGTCTATTCTGGAAAATGTTCCATGTGCACTTGAGAAGAATCTGTATCCTGCTGCTTTTGGGTGTAGAGTTCTGTAGATGTCTGTTAGGTCCATCTGTGCTACTGTGTTGTTCAGTGCCTCTGTGTCCTTACTTATTTTCTGTATGGTTGATCGGTCCTTTCGAGTAAGTGATGGGTTGAAGTTTCCTAAAATGAATGCATTGCATTCTATTCCCATTTTAATTCTGTTAGTACTTGTTTCACATATCTGGGTGCTCCTATGTTGAGTGCTTCTGTGTTGGGTGCATATACATTTACAACGAGGACATCCTCTTGTTAGACTACCCCCTTTATAATTCCGTAATGTCCTTCTTTATCTCCTGCTACTTTCTTTGTTTTGAAGTCTGTTTTCTCTAATACAAGAAGTAATGTCCATTTTTATGACACAACTTTAACGTCCTCCTCTGTAAACTCATTTCAAAATTGCTCCCTCAGCCTTATAGCCACCTCACTGAAAAATAATACAGACACATAGTAAATGTCGAATGCTTGGGGAAATCTTGAGTTCAAAATATTATTTATTACCTGTGATCCAAGGGCGAGCAGCAAAGCTCACCGCTGTGTGGGCAGGAACTGTGGTGCATGTTTGTTTGTTGAGCTCCTTCGTCCTCAGCACCAGAGTGATACCTAGCACTCAGAGGTTGCCCAATACATACGGTAACGTTTTGAAAAGTTTACTTGCCTGGTCATTTTCCTTTATGTGTGTTGGACCTAATCTTTTCCTAGCCCTGGATTATAACATAGCAACAGGAGCCTATCTGATTCCATTTTCATTTGGCCCTGTGTGGTAGGCATTCGTGTATGTCATTAAACATGCCTTAAGAATCCATTTTTCTGACTTCAGACAGGTCAGATTATTTCGCGAAGGCCATCTAGCTTCTTGGTGACAGAGGCAAGTCAGAGCCCAGGTCTTTGCGGTCTCAAGACTCTCTCCTTCGTTGCACAGTAATCTCAGTGAGACTGAGGGGACTAAGGGGTAGTAGCACGGAATTGCCGTGCTAGAGGTGGTGCATCTCCTGGGTTTTACGGACCCGAGTATTGCATAGGATAAAAGATGTTCTGTCATTGTAGAAGTCGCTCACGGTCAGTGACGAAAATTTGGAGGACAGGTAATGAAAGCTTGATAAAGAAATCCAATGATTTCCGCAGTCCCATCACCCAGTGATGACCACTTAACAACATTTCAGCGTAAGTATCCTTAGGGGATTTTCATTCATTAAGGTGCACTTTAGACATGAGGTTCATGTTGCATAATGACTTGAATATCTGTTTTTCTAAACGCAGATTTTCAGCAGGTTACCCTCGTCACTAAACACCTTTTGAAAAAGACTTTAAAATGCTTTATTCATTTCTCTTCCTACAGGAATACACAGTGGAAAAGAGTGAAACAAGCAATACCTGAGGTGGAGAGGAGAAATGCCCTGCGATCCCCGCCCCAGTGGTCGATATCATCGTGTAACCTTGCTAACTGAGTAAGGCAGGCATCACGGTTGTCCTGCTCTGCGTCTGCCCAGCATTGTATTCTCGGCACCCCCACAAAACAGCGCCTAGCTGTGAGCTCGCAACACGTATTCATGGAATAAATGAACAAGTACCTCTTTTCTTCCCGATGCTCTTCTTTGCACGTATTATTTATCGTTTTATAATACTCGAGTGGTACTGTATGAACGGTCTCCTACATTGCTTCTCCCCTTCCCCCTTCCGTTTAACACAGTACTGTGGACGATTCCTATGTTATTACACTTTTAAGGACGTTTCGCTGGCTCTTTTACTCTCTTCCCAATGCACCTTTTATTTCATTCTAGTGCTGGGAAGAGCAGGAAAGCATCCTGCAAACCGGTGAGCAATCTAGAGGTGGTAGACCTGGGACCTGAACACTGGGGCCCTCTTTGAGGAGCCAGGAGACCCTGGGCGACGCACTCCTCCCCCGTGTGCCACAGTCTGCACAGGTGTACAGTGAGGGTGGCGGGAATGGCACCTGCTTCGTGGGGTGGTGAGCAGCATATACAACCCAACAGGTTCTTTGCTTGCTTCCTGGCACTTATGGAGATCATGTTATCGGTGGTATTATTATTACTATTATTATTAATTATTCTCTCCAGTATTCGCTGTAATGTCTGTAGCAGGTACAGATGTCCAAGCCACAAGACTGTGACGAAATGCACCCTTTACATTTGCTTACAGCAGATACCTGTTCTTCAACCACCCATTCCTGCTTTCTGGTGGAAAACACACTAGCAACTTCTAGGGAAAGTCAGTCAAGGAAATGTGCAGGAGGAACGCGCATTGGTACATTCCTCAAAGATTATCCCGTCACAGAGTGAAACAAAAAAGCTGTACGTACACATCTTTCACCATCTCTGATATGTGTAACAGATTTCAGGAGTGGATTTACTGCGTCGAAAAGACGTGAACAAAGTACTTTGAACGCTCTTGGTGTACACTGCAAAAAGACACAAAACCCATTTGTATTGTCACCGACATTCTGTGAGGAGTCTTGGTTTTCTGTACTCTCACGAGCATTCATTCAGTGGGTCGTAAATGTACTTAGCCTTTTCATTTTAACAGCTGCAGGTGACGATCTTGACCCACATTCAGGCACATACATTGCAGATGCTCTTCTTATGTGTGTGTGGCTTTTTAGTCACTTGTGGTTTTCCAGATGCACAGATACTTTGGTTTTTACGTAGCTAATTCCATCCATCCTTTCACGCATAGCATCACTCTTTGTTACAAAGGTGGGGGGAAAAAAACACCTTCCTGATCCACCCGTCCTGTTACTTGTTTTTGTCCCTAATCTTCCCTGTGCTTCCAGTCCCCTGCCAAAACTCCCCACTGAAATCCCTGGGAGACCCCAAAAAAACAAATGAAGTTTCACAATAACCAGAGAGAGTTGGGACTTACCTGCAACTACGTGGCAACATCAGAGATTTCCCACTACCTAAAAGGCTGACTGACATGTCTCTCTGATGCATCGCAGGACACCTTTCAGTAGGTCGAGGAGGTGCCAGAGCCTGCTTTGGCCGGGCCACATGGGTGCCCACAAATGAGAATTTAACCCTGAAAGGAATAACATGCCCTCTGCACCCGCTATAGCCGTAGAGGTAGGAGAATTTCTTTTCGGTGGTATAGTTGAATTGGACAGCCCCCACCCACCCACCCCCAGCGTTCCTTGGAGAACAATGTAATCCTGTTGCCAGGTGCAGGAAGAATGAGTCTCTAACTATGGAGACTGACTGGAGAGCACTTGCAGGGATGCTGGGCGGGGGTGCGAGTGGGTGGGCACTAAATGCTAACAGCACTGCAGAGATCTCCACCCTTTTGGTTAATGGCCTTAAGCCTGAGAGATCAGCAGCTGTTCAGAAGCAGAAAATGGGCTGGCAGACCTTGCCATCCAGGAGGTACAACAATTGGTCCAACATTTTGTGCATATTGTGATAAACAAAGAGAAAACTTCACTCACAGACGGATGGCACTACAACCGAAACGGGTGGGGGGCCGGGGCAACGAAAGTCCCTCGACAAGCACAGCACAGCTAGACGACGCATGTGCCGTCGGCGTGCTTTATGATTTCAGCATGCTGTGGAAACAACTGACCGCTGTTGTTACTCGCATGACGCTTGGTGAGCAGGTTCAAGCTTACGAGAAGCCTTTCTCCTCCCTCAAGGAATTGGCCATCATCAGAGTCGAAACTCATCCTAGGAAACAAACCCATGAGACAACAGGAAATTCCTTGGCCGACCAGTGTGCTAAACAATTTGCTCCCATCCAGGTTCATCGAAGTGAAGATGGTCTGGTAACTCCAGATCATTTCTATGAAACCTTGAGACAACCACAGTCACAAGCATTCCATTCTGTGAGAAGGATACTGGGAGTATGGCGATTCCTCCCCCACAAAAGACAGGAGATTAAACATCGATTTACCATATGATCCAGCAATTCCAATTCTGGGTATATGCCCAAAAGAACTGGAAACAGAGACTTGAACAGATATGTGTACTCCCATGTTCAGAGGCAGCACTATCCACAATAGCTAAAAGGTGGGAGTGGCCCAAGTGTCTGCTGACAAACGAATGGGTTAACAAAACGTGGTATGTGTGACGATGCAATATTACATAGCCTTGAAAAGGGAGGGAATTCTGACATGTGCTACGACATGGATGAGCCCTGAAGACATCATGCTAAGTGAAGTAGACCCGTCGCAAAAAGACAAAGACTGTATGATTCCATTCCTATGAGGTAAGCAGAGTAGTCCAATTGCTAGAGACAGAAAGCCGACTGGCAGTTGCCAGGGGCTGGGAGGTGGGTGGGGAAATGGGCAGTTATTGTTTAGCTGGTACAGAGTTTCAGTTTTGCAAGACAGAAAGAGTTTGGGAGATGGATGATAGTGAGGATTGCACAACAGTGTGAATGTACTTATTACCAACAGACTGTACACTTTAAAACGGTGAACGTTACGTCACGTATGTTTTAGCAAACACACACACACAAACTACACACAAAGATTTTGGGAGAAATCTGGGTGTTGCCTCCAATCAGATGGGCTATGGAGACACCGAGGCTGCTGTCTGGTCTCTCCAGTGTCTCTGAAATGGAGCTTGATGAAGAATTTGCAGGCTATGACCTATCAGAGTACACAAACTTGAGAACTACTTTTGGACAGCATTGATGGGACATTTTTTAATTGGACAGAAGACGAGATCTCCAGGGTATGTTCCACCCGCTACACTGCATAACCCTGAAAACACCGTGAAGGAAGGTGGGACATGGACAGGAACCAGAGCTTCAAGGGACCTTTGAGGATTTACACGTGGCCATCACACAGCTTCTTGCATACCAATGAATTAAATACATCCATAATACCGTCGGCCTCTCCATGGCATGTTTATTTATTTCCTCAAAAGATTTCCCTTTTTATTAAGGCATTATAGACATATACTCTTATGAAGGTTTCACATGAAAAAACAATGTGGTTACTACATTTACTCCATGGCATGTTTAGAGACTTTCCCTTGTTGCAAGGCAACAGCTCTTCTGGTGACTAAAAAAGATTGGAATTTGCCTTTCCTACCTGGAGAATCCCTACTTGCCTTTATAATGAGAGAGGTACGCATTTTACTGGAACCGTAATTAAGAAACTGTAAGGCGTTGCCTGCGAGCCAAAAGTTACACTATCCTTAACCATCCTCTACCCTCACTCACTCTGCTTTTTTCTTTCTACTCCTCTCCAGTCTTCCCTTTCTCCTCCACCCTTCCTCAATACCCCCAAATGTTTGTCATTTTCTTGCTCAGGCTTGTGAGGCTGTCTTGCCGCCTGAGGGGTTCAGCCCCGGGCAAGCTCACTATGGCTTCCGTGAGGCCGAGAAATGACAACGCAACGTTCTTGGGGTAGAAGGGTTTATACGTGGCTTTATTCTCCCAGCGCTGGGACAACATGTTGGTCGAGCACTGGGATCCCGTCCGCATCCAGCAGTCTGCAGGCCCGTAACCCACCTCCCTCTCTGCCTCTGCGCAGTGCACGGGGGCGCAGCTCTTTACATAGTGACTCAGCCAGTAATAGCTCATTGCCCGCGGGTGTGGAAGCATTCGCCTAGCAGGAGGCCAACTACATCATCGAGGAGCTTAGGGTCAGGTGAGGATCCAGGCCACAGGAACTTCCGTTTCCCCCACAGAAGCTAACGTCACCTATTGGCTCTGCTCACCTTCCCCTGTCAGTCCCACTGACCTTTTACCGATCCCCCATTCCCTACCCTCAGAGAAATCCCTGCAGCGTTACTGCTGCCGTGTCAGGCACATCCCACGCAAACCGGATCTCGGACAGATCCCCAAAATTAACACCACCTCCCCGAAATGCAACTCGAAGAAGGGGAACTGGTTTTTATCCAAAGGAAACATTTGCTTGTAATTCAAGGTCATGGGCCCAAGTCACTGCAAGTGACCCACGTCAGGCTGAAATGGGTGGGTATCCTTGGCTGGCTCAGCCCCAACACCAGCTTCACCCAGGAAAGATGCACGGCAAAAAGCACAGTGCTCTTCCGTCCTGGAGAACACCCAGGGTGTGATTCAAATTTCATTGTGGGCCCACTGCTTCTTGGCTTTTTGTTGTTGTTGCTTTCTTTTAACCGGCCAGCTGGGCTGGGTCATGTTATGTCACCCATCTCTTTTCGTCTTTCCGACCGTACAGCCGGACAGGGTCACCTGTTTGGTTGTGGGGTCACACCCTTACTCCTGCACGGGAACAGTCCGTGGGAAGGAGCAAGAACATCCCTCTGCAAAACACCCATTCTCATCAGGGGACGAGAAGGAGCTCCGTGAAGAACGTCAACAGCTTGGGAGCGACCTAGGTGTGCTCGCCGCCACCGGGAACAGGTCTTACGGTGCACTCTTCTCTGGAGGAGGGGCTCTGTTGCGCTGCTGAAGAAGTTCGATGCAGTGTCTGGGTTTCCCGTGCTCTCTCATCCGTGAAGTTGCCAGAGCGGCCAACGATGCCACCCAAAGTACTGACACGCTTGAGAGGTGCCGGGACTCCAGTGGCTGCTGCTCATCATCGACCGGCATTAGACACCATGCTGGCACCTAGGGATGCACTTGTGCGGTTGACAACGACGAGTGCTGCCCCGTACGACCACCCAAACCTCTCAGATGTCCTTTTGGAGAATCAGCACATCTGTGAAGCCAGCCGAAACGTTTGTCGAGTGCACGACCCACTCCTGCACTCTGGGCCCTCCCGTCGTCATTGGGTGGCTGAGCACGGGACCCCTGTCCCTGAGTATTCCCAACAGGGATATACAGTCCTGGGGATGCACTTTCCCCCAAGGGCTACTGATCATTTTCCTTTGAATTCTGATAAGAATACTCCTCGTCAACTGCATCCAATCACATCTAATCAAGACCGGCAGCACTGTCCTATCCAAGCAGATGATCCTGTCAAGCAGTGATTAAGGGCCAGAAGACCGAAGAACAAACTACTTCCCCAACCCGCTATGAGAGACCCCTTGACTCAGTGCACAGCCCTTGTACGTCGCTGTTGCTTCCTCTCCGAAAGCAACTGGCTGATGACAAAGGCACTTCACCTTGTTTAAGAGGAGGCGCCGTGAAATGATTCAAAGAGACCCCAGTTTTCCTTGCTTCAGACCTTGCCTCCTTTAACTTCTCTTCTCTTCTTTCTCTTCTCTTCTCTTCTCTTCTCTTCTCTTCTCTTCTCTTCTCCTCTCTTCTCTTCTCTTGGCCTCGCTTCTCTTCGCCTCACTTCTCTTTTCTCCTCCCTCCTCCACCTTGGGTTTGGTGGTTGTTACTTCCACCGACCAGAAGACAACAAGCAGTAAAGCAGACAAAAAGCAGCTCTCCGAGAGCTCTTCTGATACCTGCTGCAATGAGATTGCACCAAGGAGCCCAGCAGGACACACGAAAAAGGCGGACCAGTTTCCCCACCATTCCAACCACACATTGGTAGCACTTAAGCCAACAAACTAAACTGCAACCTGGGAAATACCACAGTCATCACCTCTCTTCTCCTTTCCCCAGAAAAGCTCTAGTTCTGCTTCGCTTCAGAGATCGTCCTGGTCTTAAGGGGATGCACATCAGCTGAATAAAGATTTTAGCCTCTGTTTGAATTGCTTTCACTCACTTTTTTTCTCAGCAGTTCTACCACTAGCCTGACCCCAGTTTGCTAGCAGCCAAGGCAAGGAGTTCTACAGGATCACTTGCGTGAACTACAGTCACCACTGGGCCAAAACAAACCATTTTCTCAGGGCAAGCCCAAGCGTTCCTGGTACTGAGAGTCAAGGGAAATCTGTGCCTTAGTCATCTGTCCCTCAGTACGGTTTGTATTGTACAGACATTCTTAGCAGTGATCTGAGTAGCCGTTTGCTTTCTCAGCTGCTTAGTGGGGATAATTACACTAACCTACCCGATAAGGTTTCCGTCATGAATGAGGCTACCGTGCATCCAAAGGACTCAGCACAGAGCCTGACACATAATAAGTAGTACGTGCTCTGTAACTCTCAGCCAGCCCACGACGATGGCTTTGTGACGGATAAGAGCACAAGCTCTGGAATCGTAACTTGGGGGAAGTAAAGAATTTCCCTACATCCTTACAATGCAGATAAAAGGTGTGTGTGCCGAAACAATGCAAGCTCATGTGCTGTTAGGAAACAAATACAGGGAAACCTATGGTTTGCTGTTTGGAAAAGATATGTGATAGCAAACTCATTAAACTGAGAACAAAACAGGGGCTCACATTTCCACAGAGTTTGGTTTTCAGTGTTGCTGCAGTGCGTGTGCTTATGTGGCTACTTAGTTAGGATACAGCCTCGTCTGTTTAGTAAGGGAGCAAAAGTGCACTAGCTCTTAAAAAGACAAAAGTTTCGCTTTTTTTCACATAGTCTTTGGATTAAGACGAGGGCTGGTGTAACAGCTTGACAGTGTTGGGGACCTCGGCTTAGAGATTACTTTTTAGTGCCTGCTACTCCTAAGGATGGCCAAGTCTATTCATATTTACAATTGTCTTCCTCTCCGTTCTTCCTTAGTTGTCTGGGAGAGTGAGCACAGAGGGAATCTTAGAGGTCATGCAGACCAGTGGATTTCGAGCTCTTTGCTAAAGTAAACTAAACTTTTCCTGGAAAAAAAGGTCCAATACGTAAAAAGGAGAAAGAGGAGCTACTGTACTGGTAACAGAGGCTCTTTAGCCACACCCCTCCCTGGACCTCCCTGCCTGCGCCCCGCGCTAACTTAGCCTGACTCTTCTTCCTAACGCTGAGGAGACAGCAGGCCCAGACAAGCAAAGCGACTGGGAGAGTAAAATAAGTAAGGCCGGTGGAGCTGGAACTGGAAGGCCAGTTGATGATCCCTGGTGCAAGGCACTGCACGCGGCCCTAACAGAAAGAAAAACTGGTGAAGACCTGCTTGTCCAACCCAACAACGTCTTTATGGTGAAGAAGTTGTCCGTATAAGTGTGTTCAGATTATCTGTGTACAGTACTGTGCAAGATGAAACTTGTTTTGTAAGACGAATGTGACTTTTTTCAGCGTTGGGAGGCATGCCAAAGCAGTGCCACAAGTATTACCTGGACTTGGGGAGAGAAAGACCACTGCAGTCAGGTCACGCTCGCTTCGTACCTACAACTTGCTGACAAACGACCGTGTTCCTCACTCCACTAGCCTGCCGGTAACTGGGCCCCTAACTTCGTATTCAGTGTACTCTCACTCACAGCCCCTGCCATCCACTACACGACCCAAGTCGGTGATCCAACGTAGCAAGCTAGGTTGAATTCGTAGCTTTGAACCACCGGACCAGAAAACGTTAGGATGCATTCCAGAATCCGAGTCCTGCCAATCACCTAGGCTGCAGGTCAGGGTCCTTCTGGGGACACCCAATATGTTGACAGCTGATGAAAACACGGAGCAACAATAAAAGATGCACCACCTCTAGCACGGCAATTCCGTGCTACTACCCCTTAGTCACCTCAGTCTCACTGAGATTACTGTGCAACGAAGGAGAGAGCCTTGAGACGGCAAAGACCTGGGCTCTGACTCGCCTCTGTCACCAAGAAGCTAGATGGCCTTCGCGAAGTCATCTGACCTGTCCGAGGTCAGAAAAACGGGTTCTTAAGGCATGTTTAATGACCTACACGAATGCCAACCGCACAGGGCCAAATGAAAAAGGAATCAGATAGGCTCCTGTTGCTATGTTGTAATCCAGGGCTAGGAAAAGATTAGGTCCGACATACATAAAGGGAAATGACCAGGCAAGTAAACTTTTCAAAACGTCACCGTATGTATTGGGCACCCACTAAGTGCTAGGTACCGCTCTGGTGCCGAGGACGAAGGAGCTCAACAAACAAACATGCACCACAGTTCCTGCCCGCACAGCGGTGAGCTGTGCTGCTCACCCTTGGATCACAGGTAATAATGTTTTGAACTCAAGATTCCCCCAAGCGTTCGACATTTACGATGTGTCTGTATCATTTTTCAGTGAGGTGGCTGTAAAGCTGAGAGAGCGATTTTGAAACAGGTGCAATTGAGTTTACAGAGGAGGAGGTTGAAGTCGTGGCGCAAAAATGGACGTCACTACATTGAAGAAGCCCCCGCTGTGCGGCCGTTTATCAGAAATAGCACCCCTGGTCGACCCGTGGGCTGCGGGCACTGTGGTTTAGGTTACGGTCCGTATCCGTCCTCCGAATTTTCGACAGCGAGGTCCACCGGCAAGACCGAAGGATTTACTCAGGACGGTTCGTAAAAGCGAAAACAACGTGGGGAAAGCCACCGACTAGACGCAGAGACCCAGAGAGGCCAGTTGTTGAGCAGCGGACCGGTCGCCCCCGGAGGAGAAAGGCCAAAGTGAAAGAGCAAATGGGTTTTCTCCTCGGGCCGTGAGTTGTGCCGGCAGGCCCCAAGGCCGGAAGAAGCTGCGGCGCCGGGAGCCGCGCGGCGCGGGCGCGGGCGCAGGCGCAGCAGAAAAGCGGCCGGTTTTCGCTGAAAAGCCTCCGCGCTGTTTTTTCGGGCGCGAGGGGCGGGGGAGTGACGGGCAGGAGGACGGGCGCGTGGCGCCACACTGCCCCCAGCAGGCCGGAGAAACAGAGCGCCAGCAGTCCGGGAGGAAAAGCCACCTTCCTCGCTGGCTTTCCGCGCACAGCCGTGAGGTGGTGGCTGAGGAGGAGAAGGGCGTGACGACGACCAGCAGGGAAAAGAAAGAAGCGGACCGGGCCGAGTGGCCCGGGTCCGGCCGTCCGCCGGCGCGACAGGCTCCCGCAGTCCCGTCCCCGGAACCAGAGCAACGGGCGGCCGGAAGGACGGGGCTGCGCTCGGCCGGGCCGGTTTCGGGCCTGCGGGCGGAGGGAGCCCAGCGAGGTCGGTGCCCGTCTCCCCGCGGGCGTCCGCCGCGGGCTTCCTCGCGGACCCCGTTAGCGAAGTGTCGGCGGAGGGACCCGACCGGGGATGTCCACGCCCTGCTGCTGTCGGCCGACAGCCGCGGCCCCAGCTGCCTGTACCGACCCCCCGGCCGCCTCTCCACGCCCGGGCCCGCGCCCGCGCCCACCCTGTTACGCAGGCTCGCCCCGCGGCGCTCCTCGCGCGGCCCTCTCAAAAACAAATCCCGCGAATGTAGGATTCTGAGAAGGGGCCTGGCCTTCTTGCTTGGCAGATCCCAAACACAGGCCTCATTTGTGGTCCCTACGACAAACATTGTGTATCTGCTTCCCGTCTGGGTACTTTGACGGAATGACCTTGTGCCTAGACAGCCGTCAAAGAAATGCACTGTAACGTCAGTTTCCCTACCTGCTAGCTTGTTGCGGAAGACTGTAGCTTCGACATCATGACTGATGCTCTGTTAGAAAACGAGTATACTCTTGGGGGAAAGCTGTCCTCTCCGGAGCTCTTCTTCGGAAGGACTGTGTTTGCCGGGCAGCTGTGCTAAACCGGGGCTCCAATAAATCTCTAATAAAACTCTCTTCTGGAGTTTTACGCTCGGACCTCTTTTCCTCCACGTTTCTTGGGGGGTAGTCAGAGGCCCTCAGAGTGACGCGCCTTGTGTAGCCCAGGGCTTCCCCGGTCGTGGCGCTAGGTATGGGCACAGAGGGGCCCCTTGTGCCCCTCCAGCCTCACAGCGCCCTCCGCTGAGCGGGTGAGTCCTCCTGACACCCGGACCTCCTCAGTTTTTCAGTTGGCGCTCCTGACCTTTGTTTGAGCTGGGTAAAACTTACCCTGGTATATATTCTAGGCAGGTTGACCTAGGGAAAGCCAAGGCTGATGGGATTGGCTAACACTGTTTGGCGAAAATGTTAGAGTGAAAAACTAGACACAACACGGTAAGGCTGGAACAAGATCGGTAAATGTAGGACAGACTGAGAATTCAGCTGCGAAGAATAGGGACACTTGCCCCTTCCTCCCAGAAGGCAGGAAGTGTTTGAGGGTATCCCTCGGGACCTGAGGCTGTCCCACCGCATCACCCTTAAAAATCACATTAAAATTGGTATATTGGCTCGTCCGGGGACACACACATAGGGACCGATCACCCAGTGCTTCACCGTCCCCTTAGTCAGTTGCTCAAGCCTCCCTAAAAGTTTAAACGCAAAACATCGGGATACCCTTCTTCAAAGACAGAACAATTCCCAAATGCTCAACAGCCACCCAGCAGCACCCCAGCTGGATTCATTCACGTGCAATACGTATGGCGGCTTTGACTTGCAAGCACTTAACTAAACGGGAAACCCTGAGTAAGGAAAACGAGGGAATGGCAAAATGCTCTCTTCACAGGACACGAGAAACTCTCGGATCCCGTAGCTAAATCAGAAAGACGTGCGGAGACAGCGGCCAACGTCGTCTCGACCTCGTCTGCTCCTACTCCCTTCTGTCCTCTTCTTCCCGAGCTCCCCCGTTGGGGCTTGCCTGCATTGCCACCTTCTCCTCATCCTCATGAATTAACTGTAATCAGATGAGTGAAGGCTGCCGGTAAAAAGAAATCCTAAGCTCCAGAAAAGCGTTATTAGAAGTTTATTTGAGCCCAGGAAACGTAGCCCTTGCCCAGAAGAAGAGAGCCCCGGAGAGGACAGCTTTCTTACAAGATGATATTCGTTTGCTGACGAAGAATATCCAGTCATGACGTCAAAGCTACAGTCTGAAACTGCAAGTTAGCAGGTAGAGACAGCTGACATTACAGGGCTCTTCTTTGATCATTATCTAGGCACAGGGTAATTCCCCAAAGGTATGCAGACGTGCAGCAGATACACAACGTTTGTCCTAGAGACCGCAAATCAGGCCTTCGTTTGCGATAACCCAAGCGGTAAGGCCAGGCACTTCTCAGAATCGTGCATTCTTTACATTTCTTCTTGACATTTTCCTCTTTTGATCAAAATCTTCCTGTAGGAAGCACTGATGATCCATATTAGTCCCCTGATGCCAGAGTGAAATTTCGTCTGCCCGGAGCTCCTCGCGTTCCTGCACGTCTCAGTAATCTTTGGTTGAGTTACTGGAATATTGCAGGGAACGCAGAAGCTCCGTGTCATCCGGCCACTATGGTTTTGAATTAAAGACGGTATGCATTTTCAGTTGGGTCACATTGTTGTGCTTTGATCCTACGTGCTTCTTTTTAAATTTGGGGGGCCAGAGAGGAGCTAGCCCCGAGTGAACAGCAATTACAAAGGCAAAGACAAGTAATTGCAATTAGGACAGTAATGCAGACTATACCAAATATCAGACTATACCGAATATCGTTCCGGAGCCCCAGGGCCCAAACCATGGGGCACGAAGGTCATTAGCACCAGGAGCAGCGGTACCTAACGCAGCGATGGGAGTTTTCACATGGCTTAAGAAGTGGGTAATGTTTTCCAAACTGTCTTGTATGAAAACAACATTCTGTTTTAATTATGGCACGAGTACCCCCCTTGAGGTACAGTTAGAATGTCTAAAGCCATATGATCCTGTACAGCACTTTTTTCGCGAGTTACTTCTGCATCAAGACGGGATAATCCTTGTTGGCTCCCACTTAGAGCTTGTTGAGTAAATCTGGTGTGTCGGTGTGAACGATGACATCCTCAATTCCTATAGAAGGAGTAAATACAATCGTTAAATGGCCATACCCATGAAAAACAGCACGTGTCCACGAGGCCTTCAAATGTGGCATAGTTGCGACAGTGGAGACGTGTGCTTGATCTTTCCTTGTCCAAGGGAATCCCAAAGTCTATCTCCCGAACGGTCCAGGTAGAAGCCAAGGCCTGAGATTAGTTCTGCAGAGCCAAAGCCACTGAGTTCCATCAGGAGCAATCCAGTAACTACCAGGCCTCCAGAGCCAGTCAGCAGCAAACCAATCACCACTTGCTAATAATGTTAGGGCGTGGTTATGTTAGGCAGGAAAACAGATATGAGCGGGGTGGAAAGAGCATAAGGCCAGGAAAGCCCAGAGTTAATCAGTTAAAGCTCAAAAAGCCAGGAGCAGCCTGGCCTGGAATGTTTGAATATTCCCCAGGTAAAGGAGGGTACCTCAGCATAGCCCATGTCTTTATTGTGTTAATCATGCAGGCCCAGCTTATTTTTTTAACTTTACCTATATGCTGGGTTTTTCTTCTCCTTTGGCCCTAATCAAGTAGTTTGCAACCTAGCCAACTAATTTAGCATGCAGGCCCAGCCGTAAACAACATAGTAAAAGGCAGGAAGGATTCCATCTTAAAGATAAGATTGCATTTTAACACCGAGGAAGTTAGTAAGTAAGATTCTTAACTTACTCTTTAGCAAACAGACAATAACTCAGCCCACCTTGGGGGCTGGGCAGGCAGTCTTGTTTGATATGCTCCCAGACCAAGATGCCGGTTATCTCAGGGGAGAAATCAGAGCAGGAAGTTCCTTGTGCTAATTCTAAATATTCAGAGACCACTTAACAAGTCTGCACCCCCAGCCCTTAGTCACACTCCTGATGAATCCTTAAAAGGGGGATCCCCCAACCTTTCGGGGCGCTCCTCTCTCTGTGGTCGCCTGCACTTTCTAAGTGCGTAACCTTTTAATCTTACACTCTCTCTCTCCAACCTTTCAGGGCGCCTCTCCTCGCTGAGGTTGCCTGCTGCACTTTTTCTCTCCTTAAGTAACTTTAAATAAAACTTTACTCTGCTTCACTACTGTGTCTCTGCCCTTCGATTCTTTGTCGCGGCGGGGACAAGGACCGAGGAAAATACACATCGGTCCCCTCAACACTTACAGTATTGGTAAGGTATGCATCCCGTTTGTCACGTTTGTCACGTACAGTTTGGAGGGTTATCCTTAGAATTATTTCTTTGTTCCCAACAGAGTGGAGCAACTGAACTTGATTTTTTGTAACCAGGGTTGAGCCATACAAATCCATCCAGTAGCTGGGAAAAAGTCTGTCATCAGTTACGCCAGTTGGCTTATAAAAATAAGGAGTAAGTCTCCTTTTTGTTGGGCTTGCTTAGTGATATCACACTGTGAAAAGGTGAACCCGTGGCCAGGGCGAGATAGACTAACAGGGCAGTAATCTGGATCCCAGTTAGTAACTTGGGATTGTAATACTGCGTTGACACTCACGTATTCGTGTATGTATTCGAGACCGCAAACTAGACCAGTCTTTTCCTTGGAGTAGGGAAACCCACCAAGGTAACCCAAGAAGTACTGGATATAGGTAGCTGTCCAAAGACCCAACAGTTTGACCGAATGACCCTTTTTTTTTTTCTTTTGTAAACAAATATAGCCATCGTAAGAATATGTTAGCATCAGGATCTTCCAGTATTAATGGGGAGAAACAGAGGGTTAAGAGCAAAAGATGGAGAATATTGGCATGTACAGGCGAGGTCGGGGATCATGGGAAAAGCATGTCATTCAGATGTCGGCTGGTTCTCATCCTAGTCAGATGAAGTTTATTTGGTCAATTGGAGTCAAATATCAGAAATGGGAGTTGAAGTCCACTGAGGCATAGGAGCCCTTTGAAAATGAGAAGTGTGAATCCATGAGCCCATACCTTTTACTTTAGCAGCACAAGGACTGGTTAGTAACACCAGGTAAGATCCCTTCCAGGGAGGCTGTAAGGAGTCTTTTCATTTGGTGTCTCTTCTCATAGACACAGTCTCCGGGTTGTAACCCACGGTCTTTAAATTCTTCATCTCCTTGGAGGCTAGTGAGAAAAGGGTAACTAAAGGTTCATTTTGCTTGAGTGGTTTAATAAGACCAGAGCAATAACGAGAAATATCTCCCTTTAATAGAGGAGGTTCACGTTCTCCTTCATCTAATCGCATTGGTCTATCCGTTGTAATCTCAAGTGGCGAGAGCTGGTGTTTTCCAAAGGGTGTAGATCTGAGACTTGGTAAAGCTAGTGGGTGAGCTTTTGGTCAGGGAAGGTTAAAGACGTCCATGAGTTTTGCCAATTGAGTTTTTATGATACCTAATATTAGCCCTTTCTACCAACCCAGATGGCTGAGGAGGATAAGCACACTGAAAATGCGGCATGCCTTATAGGCCAGATACTGCAGATAGAATTAATTACTTTTCCGGTAAAATACGACCCTCCATCGCTATGTAATTCAGATGGCGTTCCCCAGGTGGGAATCATTTTTCTCTAGTGACAATGTTCCAACAGCGAGGGCCGTTGCTCTTCTCCAAGGGAAAGCTTCCACCCAATGTGAAAACATACAAGCTAGTACAAAGACATTATCTATATCCCTGAGATGACGGCAATTGAATGAAATCCACTTGCCACATCTCGAAAGGTCCCATCAGCAAAGGAAAATGACCCTGGGAACCATGAAGGGGCTTTCCGGGATTATATTTAGGACAAACAGTACAGTGAGAGTAAACCATATGAGCGAATGCAGTAAGTAAAAGGTCTCCAGCAATACTGTTTTCCCCATAGAACCATTTTTTTCAGGTCCCCAGTGACTGATTCGTTTGGTGAATACAGGTAGGTATGGCATTTGGACTCCGAGTATGAGAGGTTTGTTACTGGACCCAAGACATACCTCTGTAGTGGAAGCAAAGTTTCCCCTTTTTGATGCCCCAGTTTTTTCCCTCATCAGTAGCTACTCTCTGAGCCTATACAACGAGGAAATCTTCTGAAGTCTTTAGTTGTGAAAAGTAGAGGACGTTCTCGAGATTTTGCATAATTACCACTTGGGGCAGCTTGTTTTGCCGCCGCATCCGCAAGGTGGCTGCCTTTAAGCTCCCATAGTATTTGACTTAGGATGTCCAAGGACCTTCATAATAGGTGCTTGTTTTGCTAACTGGACAGCCTCAGGAATTGGCCATTTTTGATAGGTTGCCCAGGAGAGGTGAGAACACCCTGCTGTTTCCACAGCATATCAAAATCATGTGCTATCCCAAAGGGATTAACGGCTGTCAGTATACATATTAGCTATTGTATCGCTAGCTAAATGGCAAGGCTGAGTTCTTAAAGCAATCAGTTCAGCTTGTACTGATTTAGCAGTAGGCAAAGAACAGGTTTCAGTAACATCTGTCGAAGAAATAATGGCACATCCAGCCTGGTAAAGTCCTGTAGCATCCTTAAGATATGAGTCATCTGTAAACCAAATAAAACCGGCAGTATTAATAGGAGTTCCCTGTCGATCGTTCCTGGGGATAAGAAAAAAAAAATCACTTAAGGGGATGCAGTCATGTTCATGACTACCTTCTTCGGTGGGAAGTAAAGGATCGGGGTGGAGAGTATCGCATCTAAGCTAGAGTTACATTGGTAACTCTCGCTTTTTGAGAGTTTATCTCGGAGGTAGAACATAAAAACCGTCATCAACATAGTGAATCAGGGTGGCATTATTAGGAGGTTTAGTATCTGCTAAATCTACGTTTGGAATCTGAGAGAAGTAAGTTGGACTCTGAGTACACCCTTGTGGTGTAACTGTCCACGTGTATTGTCTATCTTCCCAGGTGAAGGCAAACAAATATTGACTGTCCTTTTCCATGGGAATACTGGAAAATGCACTACATCGGTCCGTCACAGAGAAACAAGTAGTGTCTGGGGGAACTGAAGAAAGTAAGGTATGCAGGTTAAGGGCTACAGGGTGACAGGGTATCGCAAAATTACTCGGTGCTCTTAAATCTCGGACAGATCTCCATCCTTTCCCATTTGATTGTCTTACAAGTGAAACAGGAGTATTACAAAGACTGGTGCGGGGAATAATAAGTCCTTTTAAAAGATACTCTCGCAGAATAGGCTTTACTCCATCTATTATTGCTTCAGGTTTAAGCTGATGTTGTCAGATATTGGCAAAGGCTTTTGTTTCATCAATAGTTACTTTCATAGGCGTGGCTGGCTTAATTTTTCTGGTGTCAGAGGGAGTAGTCCATAACTCTGCCGGTACGTGGGGTAATTAATAATATAGCTCACTGGTTCTGGGAGCAGTAGGAATCATTATTCTTTCAGAACCAAATTCCACTTCATTTTTCCTTTCTAAATCTAAAAACATGTCTTGTTTAGAAGAGACACTGATGTGGGCACTATAGATTTCGAGAAAAATCTCTGCCCGTTAAAGGGATCGGAGCACTGTCAAGGAACAGAAATGAGCACTTCCCGGTGATATTTCCTACGTGAAAAGTTATAGGTGTGGACTTGAAAGACTTGAATGGGCATACTGGAGACCCCTATCGTTGGAACCAAATTTTTACCCCAAGCAGTAAGGTAGGGTTAAGAAGGACTAGTGTGGCCCCTGTGTCTATTAAGGCCTTAGAGGTCTCCCCTTCAGTTGTATTATTAATCTCTCCTAAAGTGTAAGTAAGCAAGAAGGGGAATGTCCTCCCTTTTTCCCCAGAGTATCCCTAGTCCTCCTTTTCTTTTGCTTTTCAAGGTGCCGCCTAAGCTTGTGACGGTCTTTTCTAAGATGTCCAGGCTTTCTACCCTACTAACAGAGACTGTCTTTTGACCTCAAGGGGTCCCTGGAAAGGTTTTCAGCTGGGATTACCCAGTTGTTGTTGTTGTAACCGTAAATTTATCATCTTAGTAGCCTCGGCCTTCTCTCTCTTTAATGAAGTTATTGCAAGTTGATCTGCAAGAGTAACGACGGCAGTACTAGGTAAGGTAGCCCACGTCACATCGTATCATTTTATCGGCAAAGCCAATTCTTCTTCCAAACCTTGTAAAGAGGCAGAATTTTAAAGTGGGTTGTTTTGATGGCCTTGAAAGCTTTCAAAGGCATCCCTGAATGTTGTCTAAGAGGTTGTTTTTTGCCAGTCTCTCAAAATGATCCAAGATAGGTTTGTCTGGCTTTCTTTTACGTTGTTGTGGTTTGGCCCAGTCTACGTTTTTAGGGAAATTTGGGGGGATTGCTTGATGCAGCCTTTGTGTAGTTCTCCTGCAGTTTTCAAGATTAACAGCCTCACGTCTACGAAAATCCTCAATGGCAGTTTAACCAATTCCGCGTCATCTATCCATTCTTTAGCTTTGCTCTCTGATACTAACATATGTGTAAGCGGACACAGAGCTGACTAGTCAGGTTCAGAGGCTCAGATCAAATTCCTTTGCAAACCCTACTCGGTCTTGTGAAGGGTCATGAAACTCTTTAGTTAGACTCTTGAGTTCAGCTTGAGATCACGTGCTGTAAACTCTGATGCTTCCCACCCGGTTATACTTTCTCCTTAAGGGAGCTTTAAAACTTTTAGGGCCAGCAAGAGTAAATTTCTGAGGTTGAGGAGAAGGTGGCAATGCAGGCAAGCCCCAACGGGGGAGCTCGGGAAGAAGAGGACAGAAGGGAGTAGGAGCAGACGAGGTCGAGACGACGTTGGCCGCTGTCTCCGCACGTCTTTCTGATTTAGCTACGGGATCCGAGAGTTTCTCGTGTCCTGTGAAGAGAGCATTTTGCCATTCCCTCGTTTTCCTTACTCAGGGTTTCCCGTTTAGTTAAGTGCTTGCAAGTCAAAGCCGCCATACGTATTGCACGTGAATGAATCCAGCTGGGGTGCTGCTGGGTGGCTGTTGAGCATTTGGGAATTGTTCTGTCTTTGAAGAAGGGTATCCCGATGTTTTGCGTTTAAACTTTTAGGGAGGCTTGAGCAACTGACTAAGGGGACGGTGAAGCACTGGGTGATCGGTCCCTATGTGTGTGTCCCCGGACGAGCCAATATACCAATTTTAATGTGATTTTTAAGGGTGATGCGGTGGGACAGCCTCAGGTCCCGAGGGATACCCTCAAACACTTCCTGCCTTCTGGGAGGAAGGGGCAAGTGTCCCTATTCTTCGCAGCTGAATTCTCAGTCTGTCCTACATTTACCGATCTTGTTCCAGCCTTACCGTGTTGTGTCTAGTTTTTCACTCTAACATTTTCGCCAAACAGTGTTAGCCAATCCCATCAGCCTTGGCTTTCCCTAGGTCAACCTGCCTAGAATATATACCAGGGTAAGTTTTACCCAGCTCAAACAAAGGTCAGGAGCGCCAACTGAAAAACTGAGGAGGTCCGGGTGTCAGGAGGACTCACCCGCTCAGCGGAGGGCGCTGTGAGGCTGGAGGGGCACAAGGGGCCCCTCTGTGCCCATACCTAGCGCCACGACCGGGGAAGCCCTGGGCTACACAAGGCGCGTCACTCTGAGGGCCTCTGACTACCCCCCAAGAAACGTGGAGGAAAAGAGGTCCGAGCGTAAAACTCCAGAAGAGAGTTTTATTAGAGATTTATTGGAGCCCCGGTTTAGCACAGCTGCCCGGCAAACACAGTCCTTCCGAAGAAGAGCTCCGGAGAGGACAGCTTTCCCCCAAGAGTATACTCGTTTTCTAACAGAGCATCAGTCATGATGTCGAAGCTACAGTCTTCCGCAACAAGCTAGCAGGTAGGGAAACTGACGTTACAGTGCATTTCTTTGACGGCTGTCTAGGCACAAGGTCATTCCGTCAAAGTACCCAGACGGGAAGCAGATACACAATGTTTGTCGTAGGGACCACAAATGAGGCCTGTGTTTGGGATCTGCCAAGCAAGAAGGCCAGGCCCCTTCTCAGAATCCTACATTCGCGGGATTTGTTTTTGAGAGGGCCGCGCGAGGAGCGCCGCGGGGCGAGCCTGCGTAACAGGGTGGGCGCGGGCGCGGGCCCGGGCGTGGAGAGGCGGCCGGGGGGTCGGTACAGGCAGCTGGGGCCGCGGCTGTCGGCCGACAGCAGCAGGGCGTGGACATCCCCGGTCGGGTCCCTCCGCCGACACTTCGCTAACGGGGTCCGCGAGGAAGCCCGCGGCGGACGCCCGCGGGGAGACGGGCACCGACCTCGCTGGGCTCCCTCCGCCCGCAGGCCCGAAACCGGCCCGGCCGAGCGCAGCCCCGTCCTTCCGGCCGCCCGTTGCTCTGGTTCCGGGGACGGGACTGCGGGAGCCTGTCGCGCCGGCGGACGGCCGGACCCGGGCCACTCGGCCCGGTCCGCTTCTTTCTTTTCCCTGCTGGTCGTCGTCACGCCCTTCTCCTCCTCAGCCACCACCTCACGGCTGTGCGCGGAAAGCCAGCGAGGAAGGTGGCTTTTCCTCCCGGACTGCTGGCGCTCTGTTTCTCCGGCCTGCTGGGGGCAGTGTGGCGCCACGCGCCCGTCCTCCTGCCCGTCACTCCCCCGCCCCTCGCGCCCGAAAAAACAGCGCGGAGGCTTTTCAGCGAAAACCGGCCGCTTTTCTGCTGCGCCTGCGCCCGCGCCCGCGCCGCGCGGCTCCCGGCGCCGCAGCTTCTTCCGGCCTTGGGGCCTGCCGGCACAACTCACGGCCCGAGGAGAAAACCCATTTGCTCTTTCACTTTGGCCTTTCTCCTCCGGGGGCGACCGGTCCGCTGCTCAACAACTGGCCTCTCTGGGTCTCTGCGTCTAGTCGGTGGCTTTCCCCACGTTGTTTTCGCTTTTACGAACCGTCCTGAGTAAATCCTTCGGTCTTGCCGGTGGACCTCGCTGTCGAAAATTCGGAGGACGGATACGGACCGTAACCTAAACCACAGTGCCCGCAGCCCACGGGTCGACCAGGGGTGCTATTTCTGATAAACGGCCGCACAGCGGGGGCTTCTTCAATGTAGTGACGTCCATTTTTGCGCCACGACTTCAACCTCCTCCTCTGTAAACTCAATTGCACCTGTTTCAAAATCGCTCTCTCAGCTTTACAGCCACCTCACTGAAAAATGATACAGACACATCGTAAATGTCGAACGCTTGGGGGAATCTTGAGTTCAAAACATTATTACCTGTGATCCAAGGGTGAGCAGCACAGCTCACCGCTGTGCGGGCAGGAACTGTGGTGCATGTTTGTTTGTTGAGCTCCTTCGTCCTCGGCACCAGAGCGGTACCTAGCACTTAGTGGGTGCCCAATACATACGGTGACGTTTTGAAAAGTTTACTTGCCTGGTCATTTCCCTTTATGTATGTCGGACCTAATCTTTTCCTAGCCCTGGATTACAACATAGCAACAGGAGCCTATCTGATTCCTTTTTCATTTGGCCCTGTGCGGTTGGCATTCGTGTAGGTCATTAAACATGCCTTAAGAACCCGTTTTTCTGACCTCGGACAGGTCAGATGACTTCGCGAAGGCCATCTAGCTTCTTGGTGACAGAGGCGAGTCAGAGCCCAGGTCTTTGCCGTCTCAAGGCTCTCTCCTTCGTTGCACAGTAATCTCAGTGAGACTGAGGTGACTAAGGGGTAGTAGCACGGAATTGCCGTGCTAGAGGTGGTGCATCTTTTATTGTTGCTCCGTGTTTTCATCAGCTGTCAACATATTGGGTGTCCCCAGAAGGACCCTGACCTGCAGCCTAGGTGATTGGCAGGACTCGGATTCTGGAATGCATCCTAACGTTTTCTGGTCCGGTGGTTCAAAGCTACGAATTCAACCTAGCTTGCTACGTTGGATCACCGACTTGGGTCGTGTAGTGGATGGCAGGGG
The DNA here is from genome assembly GCF_030020395.1 of Manis pentadactyla. Taxonomy (NCBI): domain Eukaryota; kingdom Metazoa; phylum Chordata; class Mammalia; order Pholidota; family Manidae; genus Manis; species Manis pentadactyla. The sequence continues at coordinate 46,713,770 of NC_080038.1, forward strand.
CTGTGAGTGAGAGTACACTGAATACGAAGTTAGGGGCCCAGTTACCGGCAGGCTAGTGGAGTGAGGAACACGGTCGTTTGTCAGCAAGTTGTAGGTACGAAGCGAGCGTGACCTGACTGCAGTGGTCTTTCTCTCCCCAAGTCCAGGTAATACTTGTGGCACTGCTTTGGCATGCCTCCCAACGCTGAAAAAAGTCACATTCGTCTTACAAAACAAGTTTCATCTTGCACAGTACTGTACACAGATAATCTGAACACACTTATACGGACAACTTCTTCACCATAAAGACGTTGTTGGGTTGGACAAGCAGGTCTTCACCAGTTTTTCTTTCTGTTAGGGCCGCGTGCAGTGCCTTGCACCAGGGATCATCAACTGGCCTTCCAGTTCCAGCTCCACCGGCCTTACTTATTTTACTCTCCCAGTCGCTTTGCTTGTCTGGGCCTGCTGTCTCCTCAGCGTTAGGAAGAAGAGTCAGGCTAAGTTAGCGCGGGGCGCAGGCAGGGAGGTCCAGGGAGGGGTGTGGCTAAAGAGCCTCTGTTACCAGTACAGTAGCTCCTCTTTCTCCTTTTTACGTATTGGACCTTTTTTTCCAGGAAAAGTTTAGTTTACTTTAGCAAAGAGCTCGAAATCCACTGGTCTGCATGACCTCTAAGATTCCCTCTGTGCTCACTCTCCCAGACAACTAAGGAAGAACGGAGAGGAAGACAATTGTAAATATGAATAGACTTGGCCATCCTTAGGAGTAGCAGGCACTAAAAAGTAATCTCTAAGCCGAGGTCCCCAACACTGTCAAGCTGTTACACCAGCCCTCGTCTTAATCCAAAGACTATGTGAAAAAAAGCGAAACTTTTGTCTTTTTAAGAGCTAGTGCACTTTTGCTCCCTTACTAAACAGACGAGGCTGTATCCTAACTAAGTAGCCACATAAGCACACGCACTGCAGCAACACTGAAAACCAAACTCTGTGGAAATGTGAGCCCCTGTTTTGTTCTCAGTTTAATGAGTTTGCTATCACATATCTTTTCCAAACAGCAAACCATAGGTTTCCCTGTATTTGTTTCCTAACAGCACATGAGCTTGCATTGTTTCGGCACACACACCTTTTATCTGCATTGTAAGGATGTAGGGAAATTCTTTACTTCCCCCAAGTTACGATTCCAGAGCTTGTGCTCTTATCCGTCACAAAGCCATCGTCGTGGGCTGGCTGAGAGTTACAGAGCACGTACTACTTATTATGTGTCAGGCTCTGTGCTGAGTCCTTTGGATGCACGGTAGCCTCATTCATGACGGAAACCTTATCAGGTAGGTTAGTGTAATTATCCCCACTAAGCAGCTGAGAAAGCAAACGGCTACTCAGATCACTGCTAAGAATGTCTGTACAATACAAACCGTACTGAGGGACAGATGACTAAGGCACAGATTTCCCTTGACTCTCAGTACCAGGAACGCTTGGGCTTGCCCTGAGAAAATGGTTTGTTTTGGCCCAGTGGTGACTGTAGTTCACGCAAGTGATCCTGTAGAACTCCTTGCCTTGGCTGCTAGCAAACTGGGGTCAGGCTAGTGGTAGAACTGCTGAGAAAAAAAGTGAGTGAAAGCAATTCAAACAGAGGCTAAAATCTTTATTCAGCTGATGTGCATCCCCTTAAGACCAGGACGATCTCTGAAGCGAAGCAGAACTAGAGCTTTTCTGGGGAAAGGAGAAGAGAGGTGATGACTGTGGTATTTCCCAGGTTGCAGTTTAGTTTGTTGGCTTAAGTGCTACCAATGTGTGGTTGGAATGGTGGGGAAACTGGTCCGCCTTTTTCGTGTGTCCTGCTGGGCTCCTTGGTGCAATCTCATTGCAGCAGGTATCAAAAGAGCTCTCGGAGAGCTGCTTTTTGTCTGCTTTACTGCTTGTTGTCTTCTGGTCGGTGGAAGTAACAACCACCAAACCCAAGGTGGAGGAGGGAGGAGAAAAGAGAAGAGAAGTGAGGCGAAGAGAAGCGAGGCCAAGAGAAGAGAAGAGAGGAGAAGAGAAGAGAAGAGAAGAGAAGAGAAGAGAAGAGAAGAGAAGAGAAAGAAGAGAAGAGAAGTTAAAGGAGGCAAGGTCTGAAGCAAGGAAAACTGGGGTCTCTTTGAATCATTTCACGGCGCCTCCTCTTAAACAAGGTGAAGTGCCTTTGTCATCAGCCAGTTGCTTTCGGAGAGGAAGCAACAGCGACGTACAAGGGCTGTGCACTGAGTCAAGGGGTCTCTCATAGCGGGTTGGGGAAGTAGTTTGTTCTTCGGTCTTCTGGCCCTTAATCACTGCTTGACAGGATCATCTGCTTGGATAGGACAGTGCTGCCGGTCTTGATTAGATGTGATTGGATGCAGTTGACGAGGAGTATTCTTATCAGAATTCAAAGGAAAATGATCAGTAGCCCTTGGGGGAAAGTGCATCCCCAGGACTGTATATCCCTGTTGGGAATACTCAGGGACAGGGGTCCCGTGCTCAGCCACCCAATGACGACGGGAGGGCCCAGAGTGCAGGAGTGGGTCGTGCACTCGACAAACGTTTCGGCTGGCTTCACAGATGTGCTGATTCTCCAAAAGGACATCTGAGAGGTTTGGGTGGTCGTACGGGGCAGCACTCGTCGTTGTCAACCGCACAAGTGCATCCCTAGGTGCCAGCATGGTGTCTAATGCCGGTCGATGATGAGCAGCAGCCACTGGAGTCCCGGCACCTCTCAAGCATGTCAGTACTTTGGGTGGCATCGTTGGCCGCTCTGGCAACTTCACGGATGAGAGAGCACGGGAAACCCAGACACTGCATCGAACTTCTTCAGCAGCGCAACAGAGCCCCTCCTCCAGAGAAGAGTGCACCGTAAGACCTGTTCCCGGTGGCGGCGAGCACACCTAGGTCGCTCCCAAGCTGTTGACGTTCTTCACGGAGCTCCTTCTCGTCCCCTGATGAGAATGGGTGTTTTGCAGAGGGATGTTCTTGCTCCTTCCCACGGACTGTTCCCGTGCAGGAGTAAGGGTGTGACCCCACAACCAAACAGGTGACCCTGTCCGGCTGTACGGTCGGAAAGACGAAAAGAGATGGGTGACATAACATGACCCAGCCCAGCTGGCCGGTTAAAAGAAAGCAACAACAACAAAAAGCCAAGAAGCAGTGGGCCCACAATGAAATTTGAATCACACCCTGGGTGTTCTCCAGGACGGAAGAGCACTGTGCTTTTTGCCGTGCATCTTTCCTGGGTGAAGCTGGTGTTGGGGCTGAGCCAGCCAAGGATACCCACCCATTTCAGCCTGACGTGGGTCACTTGCAGTGACTTGGGCCCATGACCTTGAATTACAAGCAAATGTTTCCTTTGGATAAAAACCAGTTCCCCTTCTTCGAGTTGCATTTCGGGGAGGTGGTGTTAATTTTGGGGATCTGTCCGAGATCCGGTTTGCGTGGGATGTGCCTGACACGGCAGCAGTAACGCTGCAGGGATTTCTCTGAGGGTAGGGAATGGGGGATCGGTAAAAGGTCAGTGGGACTGACAGGGGAAGGTGAGCAGAGCCAATAGGTGACGTTAGCTTCTGTGGGGGAAACGGAAGTTCCTGTGGCCTGGATCCTCACCTGACCCTAAGCTCCTCGATGATGTAGTTGGCCTCCTGCTAGGCGAATGCTTCCACACCCGCGGGCAATGAGCTATTACTGGCTGAGTCACTATGTAAAGAGCTGCGCCCCCGTGCACTGCGCAGAGGCAGAGAGGGAGGTGGGTTACGGGCCTGCAGACTGCTGGATGCGGACGGGATCCCAGTGCTCGACCAACATGTTGTCCCAGCGCTGGGAGAATAAAGCCACGTATAAACCCTTCTACCCCAAGAACGTTGCGTTGTCATTTCTCGGCCTCACGGAAGCCATAGTGAGCTTGCCCGGGGCTGAACCCCTCAGGCGGCAAGACAGCCTCACAAGCCTGAGCAAGAAAATGACAAACATTTGGGGGTATTGAGGAAGGGTGGAGGAGAAAGGGAAGACTGGAGAGGAGTAGAAAGAAAAAAGCAGAGTGAGTGAGGGTAGAGGATGGTTAAGGATAGTGTAACTTTTGGCTCGCAGGCAACGCCTTACAGTTTCTTAATTACGGTTCCAGTAAAATGCGTACCTCTCTCATTATAAAGGCAAGTAGGGATTCTCCAGGTAGGAAAGGCAAATTCCAATCTTTTTTAGTCACCAGAAGAGCTGTTGCCTTGCAACAAGGGAAAGTCTCTAAACATGCCATGGAGTAAATGTAGTAACCACATTGTTTTTTCATGTGAAACCTTCATAAGAGTATATGTCTATAATGCCTTAATAAAAAGGGAAATCTTTTGAGGAAATAAATAAACATGCCATGGAGAGGCCGACGGTATTATGGATGTATTTAATTCATTGGTATGCAAGAAGCTGTGTGATGGCCACGTGTAAATCCTCAAAGGTCCCTTGAAGCTCTGGTTCCTGTCCATGTCCCACCTTCCTTCACGGTGTTTTCAGGGTTATGCAGTGTAGCGGGTGGAACATACCCTGGAGATCTCGTCTTCTGTCCAATTAAAAAATGTCCCATCAATGCTGTCCAAAAGTAGTTCTCAAGTTTGTGTACTCTGATAGGTCATAGCCTGCAAATTCTTCATCAAGCTCCATTTCAGAGACACTGGAGAGACCAGACAGCAGCCTCGGTGTCTCCATAGCCCATCTGATTGGAGGCAACACCCAGATTTCTCCCAAAATCTTTGTGTGTAGTTTGTGTGTGTGTGTTTGCTAAAACATACGTGACGTAACGTTCACCGTTTTAAAGTGTACAGTCTGTTGGTAATAAGTACATTCACACTGTTGTGCAATCCTCACTATCATCCATCTCCCAAACTCTTTCTGTCTTGCAAAACTGAAACTCTGTACCAGCTAAACAATAACTGCCCATTTCCCCACCCACCTCCCAGCCCCTGGCAACTGCCAGTCGGCTTTCTGTCTCTAGCAATTGGACTACTCTGCTTACCTCATAGGAATGGAATCATACAGTCTTTGTCTTTTTGCGACGGGTCTACTTCACTTAGCATGATGTCTTCAGGGCTCATCCATGTCGTAGCACATGTCAGAATTCCCTCCCTTTTCAAGGCTATGTAATATTGCATCGTCACACATACCACGTTTTGTTAACCCATTCGTTTGTCAGCAGACACTTGGGCCACTCCCACCTTTTAGCTATTGTGGATAGTGCTGCCTCTGAACATGGGAGTACACATATCTGTTCAAGTCTCTGTTTCCAGTTCTTTTGGGCATATACCCAGAATTGGAATTGCTGGATCATATGGTAAATCGATGTTTAATCTCCTGTCTTTTGTGAGGGAGGAATCGCCATACTCCCAGTATCCTTCTCACAGAATGGAATGCTTGTGACTGTGGTTGTCTCAAGGTTTCATAGAAATGATCTGGAGTTACCAGACCATCTTCACTTCGATGAACCTGGATGGGAGCAAATTGTTTAGCACACTGGTCGGCCAAGGAATTTCCTGTTGTCTCATGGGTTTGTTTCCTAGGATGAGTTTCGACTCTGATGATGGCCAATTCCTTGAGGGAGGAGAAAGGCTTCTCGTAAGCTTGAACCTGCTCACCAAGCGTCATGCGAGTAACAACAGCGGTCAGTTGTTTCCACAGCATGCTGAAATCATAAAGCACGCCGACGGCACATGCGTCGTCTAGCTGTGCTGTGCTTGTCGAGGGACTTTCGTTGCCCCGGCCCCCCACCCGTTTCGGTTGTAGTGCCATCCGTCTGTGAGTGAAGTTTTCTCTTTGTTTATCACAATATGCACAAAATGTTGGACCAATTGTTGTACCTCCTGGATGGCAAGGTCTGCCAGCCCATTTTCTGCTTCTGAACAGCTGCTGATCTCTCAGGCTTAAGGCCATTAACCAAAAGGGTGGAGATCTCTGCAGTGCTGTTAGCATTTAGTGCCCACCCACTCGCACCCCCGCCCAGCATCCCTGCAAGTGCTCTCCAGTCAGTCTCCATAGTTAGAGACTCATTCTTCCTGCACCTGGCAACAGGATTACATTGTTCTCCAAGGAACGCTGGGGGTGGGTGGGTGGGGGCTGTCCAATTCAACTATACCACCGAAAAGAAATTCTCCTACCTCTACGGCTATAGCGGGTGCAGAGGGCATGTTATTCCTTTCAGGGTTAAATTCTCATTTGTGGGCACCCATGTGGCCCGGCCAAAGCAGGCTCTGGCACCTCCTCGACCTACTGAAAGGTGTCCTGCGATGCATCAGAGAGACATGTCAGTCAGCCTTTTAGGTAGTGGGAAATCTCTGATGTTGCCACGTAGTTGCAGGTAAGTCCCAACTCTCTCTGGTTATTGTGAAACTTCATTTGTTTTTTTGGGGTCTCCCAGGGATTTCAATGGGGAGTTTTGGCAGGGGACTGGAAGCACAGGGAAGATTAGAGACAAAAACAAGTAACAGGACGGGTGGATCAGGAAGGTGTTTTTTTCCCCCCACCTTTGTAACAAAGAGTGATGCTATGCGTGAAAGGATGGATGGAATTAGCTACGTAAAAACCAAAGTATCTGTGCATCTGGAAAACCACAAGTGACTAAAAAGCCACACACACATAAGAAGAGCATCTGCAATGTATGTGCCTGAATGTGGGTCAAGATCGTCACCTGCAGCTGTTAAAATGAAAAGGCTAAGTACATTTACGACCCACTGAATGAATGCTCGTGAGAGTACAGAAAACCAAGACTCCTCACAGAATGTCGGTGACAATACAAATGGGTTTTGTGTCTTTTTGCAGTGTACACCAAGAGCGTTCAAAGTACTTTGTTCACGTCTTTTCGACGCAGTAAATCCACTCCTGAAATCTGTTACACATATCAGAGATGGTGAAAGATGTGTACGTACAGCTTTTTTGTTTCACTCTGTGACGGGATAATCTTTGAGGAATGTACCAATGCGCGTTCCTCCTGCACATTTCCTTGACTGACTTTCCCTAGAAGTTGCTAGTGTGTTTTCCACCAGAAAGCAGGAATGGGTGGTTGAAGAACAGGTATCTGCTGTAAGCAAATGTAAAGGGTGCATTTCGTCACAGTCTTGTGGCTTGGACATCTGTACCTGCTACAGACATTACAGCGAATACTGGAGAGAATAATTAATAATAATAGTAATAATAATACCACCGATAACATGATCTCCATAAGTGCCAGGAAGCAAGCAAAGAACCTGTTGGGTTGTATATGCTGCTCACCACCCCACGAAGCAGGTGCCATTCCCGCCACCCTCACTGTACACCTGTGCAGACTGTGGCACACGGGGGAGGAGTGCGTCGCCCAGGGTCTCCTGGCTCCTCAAAGAGGGCCCCAGTGTTCAGGTCCCAGGTCTACCACCTCTAGATTGCTCACCGGTTTGCAGGATGCTTTCCTGCTCTTCCCAGCACTAGAATGAAATAAAAGGTGCATTGGGAAGAGAGTAAAAGAGCCAGCGAAACGTCCTTAAAAGTGTAATAACATAGGAATCGTCCACAGTACTGTGTTAAACGGAAGGGGGAAGGGGAGAAGCAATGTAGGAGACCGTTCATACAGTACCACTCGAGTATTATAAAACGATAAATAATACGTGCAAAGAAGAGCATCGGGAAGAAAAGAGGTACTTGTTCATTTATTCCATGAATACGTGTTGCGAGCTCACAGCTAGGCGCTGTTTTGTGGGGGTGCCGAGAATACAATGCTGGGCAGACGCAGAGCAGGACAACCGTGATGCCTGCCTTACTCAGTTAGCAAGGTTACACGATGATATCGACCACTGGGGCGGGGATCGCAGGGCATTTCTCCTCTCCACCTCAGGTATTGCTTGTTTCACTCTTTTCCACTGTGTATTCCTGTAGGAAGAGAAATGAATAAAGCATTTTAAAGTCTTTTTCAAAAGGTGTTTAGTGACGAGGGTAACCTGCTGAAAATCTGCGTTTAGAAAGAGATATTCAAGTCATTATGCAACATGAACCTCATGTCTAAAGTGCACCTTAATGAATGAAAAGCCCCTAAGGATACTTACGCTGAAATATTGTTAAGTGGTCATCACTGGGTGATGGGACTGCGGAAACCATTGGATTTCTTTATCAAGCTTTCATTACCTGTCCTCCAAATTTTCGTCACTGACCGTGAGCGACTTCTACAACGACAGAACATCTTTTATCCTATGCAATACTCGGGTCCGTAAAACCCAGGAGATGCACCACCTCTAGCACGGCAATTCCGTGCTACTACCCCTTAGTCACCTCAGTCTCACTGAGATTACTGTGCAACGAAGGAGAGAGCCTTGAGACGGCAAAGACCTGGGCTCTGACTCGCCTCTGTCACCAAGAAGCTAGATGGCCTTCGCGAAGTCATCTGACCTGTCCGAGGTCAGAAAAACGGGTTCTTAAGGCATGTTTAATGACCTACACGAATGCCAACCGCACAGGGCCAAATGAAAAAGGAATCAGATAGGCTCCTGTTGCTATGTTGTAATCCAGGGCTAGGAAAAGATTAGGTCCGACATACATAAAGGGAAATGACCAGGCAAGTAAACTTTTCAAAACGTCACCGTATGTATTGGGCACCCACTAAGTGCTAGGTACCGCTCTGGTGCCGAGGACGAAGGAGCTCAACAAACAAACATGCACCACAGTTCCTGCCCGCACAGCGGTGAGCTGTGCTGCTCACCCTTGGATCACAGGTAATAATGTTTTGAACTCAAGATTCCCCCAAGCGTTCGACATTTACGATGTGTCTGTATCATTTTTCAGTGAGGTGGCTGTAAAGCTGAGAGAGCGATTTTGAAACAGGTGCAATTGAGTTTACAGAGGAGGAGGTTGAAGTCGTGGCGCAAAAATGGACGTCACTACATTGAAGAAGCCCCCGCTGTGCGGCCGTTTATCAGAAATAGCACCCCTGGTCGACCCGTGGGCTGCGGGCACTGTGGTTTAGGTTACGGTCCGTATCCGTCCTCCGAATTTTCGACAGCGAGGTCCACCGGCAAGACCGAAGGATTTACTCAGGACGGTTCGTAAAAGCGAAAACAACGTGGGGAAAGCCACCGACTAGACGCAGAGACCCAGAGAGGCCAGTTGTTGAGCAGCGGACCGGTCGCCCCCGGAGGAGAAAGGCCAAAGTGAAAGAGCAAATGGGTTTTCTCCTCGGGCCGTGAGTTGTGCCGGCAGGCCCCAAGGCCGGAAGAAGCTGCGGCGCCGGGAGCCGCGCGGCGCGGGCGCGGGCGCAGGCGCAGCAGAAAAGCGGCCGGTTTTCGCTGAAAAGCCTCCGCGCTGTTTTTTCGGGCGCGAGGGGCGGGGGAGTGACGGGCAGGAGGACGGGCGCGTGGCGCCACACTGCCCCCAGCAGGCCGGAGAAACAGAGCGCCAGCAGTCCGGGAGGAAAAGCCACCTTCCTCGCTGGCTTTCCGCGCACAGCCGTGAGGTGGTGGCTGAGGAGGAGAAGGGCGTGACGACGACCAGCAGGGAAAAGAAAGAAGCGGACCGGGCCGAGTGGCCCGGGTCCGGCCGTCCGCCGGCGCGACAGGCTCCCGCAGTCCCGTCCCCGGAACCAGAGCAACGGGCGGCCGGAAGGACGGGGCTGCGCTCGGCCGGGCCGGTTTCGGGCCTGCGGGCGGAGGGAGCCCAGCGAGGTCGGTGCCCGTCTCCCCGCGGGCGTCCGCCGCGGGCTTCCTCGCGGACCCCGTTAGCGAAGTGTCGGCGGAGGGACCCGACCGGGGATGTCCACGCCCTGCTGCTGTCGGCCGACAGCCGCGGCCCCAGCTGCCTGTACCGACCCCCCGGCCGCCTCTCCACGCCCGGGCCCGCGCCCGCGCCCACCCTGTTACGCAGGCTCGCCCCGCGGCGCTCCTCGCGCGGCCCTCTCAAAAACAAATCCCGCGAATGTAGGATTCTGAGAAGGGGCCTGGCCTTCTTGCTTGGCAGATCCCAAACACAGGCCTCATTTGTGGTCCCTACGACAAACATTGTGTATCTGCTTCCCGTCTGGGTACTTTGACGGAATGACCTTGTGCCTAGACAGCCGTCAAAGAAATGCACTGTAACGTCAGTTTCCCTACCTGCTAGCTTGTTGCGGAAGACTGTAGCTTCGACATCATGACTGATGCTCTGTTAGAAAACGAGTATACTCTTGGGGGAAAGCTGTCCTCTCCGGAGCTCTTCTTCGGAAGGACTGTGTTTGCCGGGCAGCTGTGCTAAACCGGGGCTCCAATAAATCTCTAATAAAACTCTCTTCTGGAGTTTTACGCTCGGACCTCTTTTCCTCCACGTTTCTTGGGGGGTAGTCAGAGGCCCTCAGAGTGACGCGCCTTGTGTAGCCCAGGGCTTCCCCGGTCGTGGCGCTAGGTATGGGCACAGAGGGGCCCCTTGTGCCCCTCCAGCCTCACAGCGCCCTCCGCTGAGCGGGTGAGTCCTCCTGACACCCGGACCTCCTCAGTTTTTCAGTTGGCGCTCCTGACCTTTGTTTGAGCTGGGTAAAACTTACCCTGGTATATATTCTAGGCAGGTTGACCTAGGGAAAGCCAAGGCTGATGGGATTGGCTAACACTGTTTGGCGAAAATGTTAGAGTGAAAAACTAGACACAACACGGTAAGGCTGGAACAAGATCGGTAAATGTAGGACAGACTGAGAATTCAGCTGCGAAGAATAGGGACACTTGCCCCTTCCTCCCAGAAGGCAGGAAGTGTTTGAGGGTATCCCTCGGGACCTGAGGCTGTCCCACCGCATCACCCTTAAAAATCACATTAAAATTGGTATATTGGCTCGTCCGGGGACACACACATAGGGACCGATCACCCAGTGCTTCACCGTCCCCTTAGTCAGTTGCTCAAGCCTCCCTAAAAGTTTAAACGCAAAACATCGGGATACCCTTCTTCAAAGACAGAACAATTCCCAAATGCTCAACAGCCACCCAGCAGCACCCCAGCTGGATTCATTCACGTGCAATACGTATGGCGGCTTTGACTTGCAAGCACTTAACTAAACGGGAAACCCTGAGTAAGGAAAACGAGGGAATGGCAAAATGCTCTCTTCACAGGACACGAGAAACTCTCGGATCCCGTAGCTAAATCAGAAAGACGTGCGGAGACAGCGGCCAACGTCGTCTCGACCTCGTCTGCTCCTACTCCCTTCTGTCCTCTTCTTCCCGAGCTCCCCCGTTGGGGCTTGCCTGCATTGCCACCTTCTCCTCATCCTCATGAATTAACTGTAATCAGATGAGTGAAGGCTGCCGGTAAAAAGAAATCCTAAGCTCCAGAAAAGCGTTATTAGAAGTTTATTTGAGCCCAGGAAACGTAGCCCTTGCCCAGAAGAAGAGAGCCCCGGAGAGGACAGCTTTCTTACAAGATGATATTCGTTTGCTGACGAAGAATATCCAGTCATGACGTCAAAGCTACAGTCTGAAACTGCAAGTTAGCAGGTAGAGACAGCTGACATTACAGGGCTCTTCTTTGATCATTATCTAGGCACAGGGTAATTCCCCAAAGGTATGCAGACGTGCAGCAGATACACAACGTTTGTCCTAGAGACCGCAAATCAGGCCTTCGTTTGCGATAACCCAAGCGGTAAGGCCAGGCACTTCTCAGAATCGTGCATTCTTTACATTTCTTCTTGACATTTTCCTCTTTTGATCAAAATCTTCCTGTAGGAAGCACTGATGATCCATATTAGTCCCCTGATGCCAGAGTGAAATTTCGTCTGCCCGGAGCTCCTCGCGTTCCTGCACGTCTCAGTAATCTTTGGTTGAGTTACTGGAATATTGCAGGGAACGCAGAAGCTCCGTGTCATCCGGCCACTATGGTTTTGAATTAAAGACGGTATGCATTTTCAGTTGGGTCACATTGTTGTGCTTTGATCCTACGTGCTTCTTTTTAAATTTGGGGGGCCAGAGAGGAGCTAGCCCCGAGTGAACAGCAATTACAAAGGCAAAGACAAGTAATTGCAATTAGGACAGTAATGCAGACTATACCAAATATCAGACTATACCGAATATCGTTCCGGAGCCCCAGGGCCCAAACCATGGGGCACGAAGGTCATTAGCACCAGGAGCAGCGGTACCTAACGCAGCGATGGGAGTTTTCACATGGCTTAAGAAGTGGGTAATGTTTTCCAAACTGTCTTGTATGAAAACAACATTCTGTTTTAATTATGGCACGAGTACCCCCCTTGAGGTACAGTTAGAATGTCTAAAGCCATATGATCCTGTACAGCACTTTTTTCGCGAGTTACTTCTGCATCAAGACGGGATAATCCTTGTTGGCTCCCACTTAGAGCTTGTTGAGTAAATCTGGTGTGTCGGTGTGAACGATGACATCCTCAATTCCTATAGAAGGAGTAAATACAATCGTTAAATGGCCATACCCATGAAAAACAGCACGTGTCCACGAGGCCTTCAAATGTGGCATAGTTGCGACAGTGGAGACGTGTGCTTGATCTTTCCTTGTCCAAGGGAATCCCAAAGTCTATCTCCCGAACGGTCCAGGTAGAAGCCAAGGCCTGAGATTAGTTCTGCAGAGCCAAAGCCACTGAGTTCCATCAGGAGCAATCCAGTAACTACCAGGCCTCCAGAGCCAGTCAGCAGCAAACCAATCACCACTTGCTAATAATGTTAGGGCGTGGTTATGTTAGGCAGGAAAACAGATATGAGCGGGGTGGAAAGAGCATAAGGCCAGGAAAGCCCAGAGTTAATCAGTTAAAGCTCAAAAAGCCAGGAGCAGCCTGGCCTGGAATGTTTGAATATTCCCCAGGTAAAGGAGGGTACCTCAGCATAGCCCATGTCTTTATTGTGTTAATCATGCAGGCCCAGCTTATTTTTTTAACTTTACCTATATGCTGGGTTTTTCTTCTCCTTTGGCCCTAATCAAGTAGTTTGCAACCTAGCCAACTAATTTAGCATGCAGGCCCAGCCGTAAACAACATAGTAAAAGGCAGGAAGGATTCCATCTTAAAGATAAGATTGCATTTTAACACCGAGGAAGTTAGTAAGTAAGATTCTTAACTTACTCTTTAGCAAACAGACAATAACTCAGCCCACCTTGGGGGCTGGGCAGGCAGTCTTGTTTGATATGCTCCCAGACCAAGATGCCGGTTATCTCAGGGGAGAAATCAGAGCAGGAAGTTCCTTGTGCTAATTCTAAATATTCAGAGACCACTTAACAAGTCTGCACCCCCAGCCCTTAGTCACACTCCTGATGAATCCTTAAAAGGGGGATCCCCCAACCTTTCGGGGCGCTCCTCTCTCTGTGGTCGCCTGCACTTTCTAAGTGCGTAACCTTTTAATCTTACACTCTCTCTCTCCAACCTTTCAGGGCGCCTCTCCTCGCTGAGGTTGCCTGCTGCACTTTTTCTCTCCTTAAGTAACTTTAAATAAAACTTTACTCTGCTTCACTACTGTGTCTCTGCCCTTCGATTCTTTGTCGCGGCGGGGACAAGGACCGAGGAAAATACACATCGGTCCCCTCAACACTTACAGTATTGGTAAGGTATGCATCCCGTTTGTCACGTTTGTCACGTACAGTTTGGAGGGTTATCCTTAGAATTATTTCTTTGTTCCCAACAGAGTGGAGCAACTGAACTTGATTTTTTGTAACCAGGGTTGAGCCATACAAATCCATCCAGTAGCTGGGAAAAAGTCTGTCATCAGTTACGCCAGTTGGCTTATAAAAATAAGGAGTAAGTCTCCTTTTTGTTGGGCTTGCTTAGTGATATCACACTGTGAAAAGGTGAACCCGTGGCCAGGGCGAGATAGACTAACAGGGCAGTAATCTGGATCCCAGTTAGTAACTTGGGATTGTAATACTGCGTTGACACTCACGTATTCGTGTATGTATTCGAGACCGCAAACTAGACCAGTCTTTTCCTTGGAGTAGGGAAACCCACCAAGGTAACCCAAGAAGTACTGGATATAGGTAGCTGTCCAAAGACCCAACAGTTTGACCGAATGACCCTTTTTTTTTTTCTTTTGTAAACAAATATAGCCATCGTAAGAATATGTTAGCATCAGGATCTTCCAGTATTAATGGGGAGAAACAGAGGGTTAAGAGCAAAAGATGGAGAATATTGGCATGTACAGGCGAGGTCGGGGATCATGGGAAAAGCATGTCATTCAGATGTCGGCTGGTTCTCATCCTAGTCAGATGAAGTTTATTTGGTCAATTGGAGTCAAATATCAGAAATGGGAGTTGAAGTCCACTGAGGCATAGGAGCCCTTTGAAAATGAGAAGTGTGAATCCATGAGCCCATACCTTTTACTTTAGCAGCACAAGGACTGGTTAGTAACACCAGGTAAGATCCCTTCCAGGGAGGCTGTAAGGAGTCTTTTCATTTGGTGTCTCTTCTCATAGACACAGTCTCCGGGTTGTAACCCACGGTCTTTAAATTCTTCATCTCCTTGGAGGCTAGTGAGAAAAGGGTAACTAAAGGTTCATTTTGCTTGAGTGGTTTAATAAGACCAGAGCAATAACGAGAAATATCTCCCTTTAATAGAGGAGGTTCACGTTCTCCTTCATCTAATCGCATTGGTCTATCCGTTGTAATCTCAAGTGGCGAGAGCTGGTGTTTTCCAAAGGGTGTAGATCTGAGACTTGGTAAAGCTAGTGGGTGAGCTTTTGGTCAGGGAAGGTTAAAGACGTCCATGAGTTTTGCCAATTGAGTTTTTATGATACCTAATATTAGCCCTTTCTACCAACCCAGATGGCTGAGGAGGATAAGCACACTGAAAATGCGGCATGCCTTATAGGCCAGATACTGCAGATAGAATTAATTACTTTTCCGGTAAAATACGACCCTCCATCGCTATGTAATTCAGATGGCGTTCCCCAGGTGGGAATCATTTTTCTCTAGTGACAATGTTCCAACAGCGAGGGCCGTTGCTCTTCTCCAAGGGAAAGCTTCCACCCAATGTGAAAACATACAAGCTAGTACAAAGACATTATCTATATCCCTGAGATGACGGCAATTGAATGAAATCCACTTGCCACATCTCGAAAGGTCCCATCAGCAAAGGAAAATGACCCTGGGAACCATGAAGGGGCTTTCCGGGATTATATTTAGGACAAACAGTACAGTGAGAGTAAACCATATGAGCGAATGCAGTAAGTAAAAGGTCTCCAGCAATACTGTTTTCCCCATAGAACCATTTTTTTCAGGTCCCCAGTGACTGATTCGTTTGGTGAATACAGGTAGGTATGGCATTTGGACTCCGAGTATGAGAGGTTTGTTACTGGACCCAAGACATACCTCTGTAGTGGAAGCAAAGTTTCCCCTTTTTGATGCCCCAGTTTTTTCCCTCATCAGTAGCTACTCTCTGAGCCTATACAACGAGGAAATCTTCTGAAGTCTTTAGTTGTGAAAAGTAGAGGACGTTCTCGAGATTTTGCATAATTACCACTTGGGGCAGCTTGTTTTGCCGCCGCATCCGCAAGGTGGCTGCCTTTAAGCTCCCATAGTATTTGACTTAGGATGTCCAAGGACCTTCATAATAGGTGCTTGTTTTGCTAACTGGACAGCCTCAGGAATTGGCCATTTTTGATAGGTTGCCCAGGAGAGGTGAGAACACCCTGCTGTTTCCACAGCATATCAAAATCATGTGCTATCCCAAAGGGATTAACGGCTGTCAGTATACATATTAGCTATTGTATCGCTAGCTAAATGGCAAGGCTGAGTTCTTAAAGCAATCAGTTCAGCTTGTACTGATTTAGCAGTAGGCAAAGAACAGGTTTCAGTAACATCTGTCGAAGAAATAATGGCACATCCAGCCTGGTAAAGTCCTGTAGCATCCTTAAGATATGAGTCATCTGTAAACCAAATAAAACCGGCAGTATTAATAGGAGTTCCCTGTCGATCGTTCCTGGGGATAAGAAAAAAAAAAATCACTTAAGGGGATGCAGTCATGTTCATGACTACCTTCTTCGGTGGGAAGTAAAGGATCGGGGTGGAGAGTATCGCATCTAAGCTAGAGTTACATTGGTAACTCTCGCTTTTTGAGAGTTTATCTCGGAGGTAGAACATAAAAACCGTCATCAACATAGTGAATCAGGGTGGCATTATTAGGAGGTTTAGTATCTGCTAAATCTACGTTTGGAATCTGAGAGAAGTAAGTTGGACTCTGAGTACACCCTTGTGGTGTAACTGTCCACGTGTATTGTCTATCTTCCCAGGTGAAGGCAAACAAATATTGACTGTCCTTTTCCATGGGAATACTGGAAAATGCACTACATCGGTCCGTCACAGAGAAACAAGTAGTGTCTGGGGGAACTGAAGAAAGTAAGGTATGCAGGTTAAGGGCTACAGGGTGACAGGGTATCGCAAAATTACTCGGTGCTCTTAAATCTCGGACAGATCTCCATCCTTTCCCATTTGATTGTCTTACAAGTGAAACAGGAGTATTACAAAGACTGGTGCGGGGAATAATAAGTCCTTTTAAAAGATACTCTCGCAGAATAGGCTTTACTCCATCTATTATTGCTTCAGGTTTAAGCTGATGTTGTCAGATATTGGCAAAGGCTTTTGTTTCATCAATAGTTACTTTCATAGGCGTGGCTGGCTTAATTTTTCTGGTGTCAGAGGGAGTAGTCCATAACTCTGCCGGTACGTGGGGTAATTAATAATATAGCTCACTGGTTCTGGGAGCAGTAGGAATCATTATTCTTTCAGAACCAAATTCCACTTCATTTTTCCTTTCTAAATCTAAAAACATGTCTTGTTTAGAAGAGACACTGATGTGGGCACTATAGATTTCGAGAAAAATCTCTGCCCGTTAAAGGGATCGGAGCACTGTCAAGGAACAGAAATGAGCACTTCCCGGTGATATTTCCTACGTGAAAAGTTATAGGTGTGGACTTGAAAGACTTGAATGGGCATACTGGAGACCCCTATCGTTGGAACCAAATTTTTACCCCAAGCAGTAAGGTAGGGTTAAGAAGGACTAGTGTGGCCCCTGTGTCTATTAAGGCCTTAGAGGTCTCCCCTTCAGTTGTATTATTAATCTCTCCTAAAGTGTAAGTAAGCAAGAAGGGGAATGTCCTCCCTTTTTCCCCAGAGTATCCCTAGTCCTCCTTTTCTTTTGCTTTTCAAGGTGCCGCCTAAGCTTGTGACGGTCTTTTCTAAGATGTCCAGGCTTTCTACCCTACTAACAGAGACTGTCTTTTGACCTCAAGGGGTCCCTGGAAAGGTTTTCAGCTGGGATTACCCAGTTGTTGTTGTTGTAACCGTAAATTTATCATCTTAGTAGCCTCGGCCTTCTCTCTCTTTAATGAAGTTATTGCAAGTTGATCTGCAAGAGTAACGACGGCAGTACTAGGTAAGGTAGCCCACGTCACATCGTATCATTTTATCGGCAAAGCCAATTCTTCTTCCAAACCTTGTAAAGAGGCAGAATTTTAAAGTGGGTTGTTTTGATGGCCTTGAAAGCTTTCAAAGGCATCCCTGAATGTTGTCTAAGAGGTTGTTTTTTGCCAGTCTCTCAAAATGATCCAAGATAGGTTTGTCTGGCTTTCTTTTACGTTGTTGTGGTTTGGCCCAGTCTACGTTTTTAGGGAAATTTGGGGGGATTGCTTGATGCAGCCTTTGTGTAGTTCTCCTGCAGTTTTCAAGATTAACAGCCTCACGTCTACGAAAATCCTCAATGGCAGTTTAACCAATTCCGCGTCATCTATCCATTCTTTAGCTTTGCTCTCTGATACTAACATATGTGTAAGCGGACACAGAGCTGACTAGTCAGGTTCAGAGGCTCAGATCAAATTCCTTTGCAAACCCTACTCGGTCTTGTGAAGGGTCATGAAACTCTTTAGTTAGACTCTTGAGTTCAGCTTGAGATCACGTGCTGTAAACTCTGATGCTTCCCACCCGGTTATACTTTCTCCTTAAGGGAGCTTTAAAACTTTTAGGGCCAGCAAGAGTAAATTTCTGAGGTTGAGGAGAAGGTGGCAATGCAGGCAAGCCCCAACGGGGGAGCTCGGGAAGAAGAGGACAGAAGGGAGTAGGAGCAGACGAGGTCGAGACGACGTTGGCCGCTGTCTCCGCACGTCTTTCTGATTTAGCTACGGGATCCGAGAGTTTCTCGTGTCCTGTGAAGAGAGCATTTTGCCATTCCCTCGTTTTCCTTACTCAGGGTTTCCCGTTTAGTTAAGTGCTTGCAAGTCAAAGCCGCCATACGTATTGCACGTGAATGAATCCAGCTGGGGTGCTGCTGGGTGGCTGTTGAGCATTTGGGAATTGTTCTGTCTTTGAAGAAGGGTATCCCGATGTTTTGCGTTTAAACTTTTAGGGAGGCTTGAGCAACTGACTAAGGGGACGGTGAAGCACTGGGTGATCGGTCCCTATGTGTGTGTCCCCGGACGAGCCAATATACCAATTTTAATGTGATTTTTAAGGGTGATGCGGTGGGACAGCCTCAGGTCCCGAGGGATACCCTCAAACACTTCCTGCCTTCTGGGAGGAAGGGGCAAGTGTCCCTATTCTTCGCAGCTGAATTCTCAGTCTGTCCTACATTTACCGATCTTGTTCCAGCCTTACCGTGTTGTGTCTAGTTTTTCACTCTAACATTTTCGCCAAACAGTGTTAGCCAATCCCATCAGCCTTGGCTTTCCCTAGGTCAACCTGCCTAGAATATATACCAGGGTAAGTTTTACCCAGCTCAAACAAAGGTCAGGAGCGCCAACTGAAAAACTGAGGAGGTCCGGGTGTCAGGAGGACTCACCCGCTCAGCGGAGGGCGCTGTGAGGCTGGAGGGGCACAAGGGGCCCCTCTGTGCCCATACCTAGCGCCACGACCGGGGAAGCCCTGGGCTACACAAGGCGCGTCACTCTGAGGGCCTCTGACTACCCCCCAAGAAACGTGGAGGAAAAGAGGTCCGAGCGTAAAACTCCAGAAGAGAGTTTTATTAGAGATTTATTGGAGCCCCGGTTTAGCACAGCTGCCCGGCAAACACAGTCCTTCCGAAGAAGAGCTCCGGAGAGGACAGCTTTCCCCCAAGAGTATACTCGTTTTCTAACAGAGCATCAGTCATGATGTCGAAGCTACAGTCTTCCGCAACAAGCTAGCAGGTAGGGAAACTGACGTTACAGTGCATTTCTTTGACGGCTGTCTAGGCACAAGGTCATTCCGTCAAAGTACCCAGACGGGAAGCAGATACACAATGTTTGTCGTAGGGACCACAAATGAGGCCTGTGTTTGGGATCTGCCAAGCAAGAAGGCCAGGCCCCTTCTCAGAATCCTACATTCGCGGGATTTGTTTTTGAGAGGGCTGCGCGAGGAGCGCCGCGGGGCGAGCCTGCGTAACAGGGTGGGCGCGGGCGCGGGCCCGGGCGTGGAGAGGCGGCCGGGGGGTCGGTACAGGCAGCTGGGGCCGCGGCTGTCGGCCGACAGCAGCAGGGCGTGGACATCCCCGGTCGGGTCCCTCCGCCGACACTTCGCTAACGGGGTCCGCGAGGAAGCCCGCGGCGGACGCCCGCGGGGAGACGGGCACCGACCTCGCTGGGCTCCCTCCGCCCGCAGGCCCGAAACCGGCCCGGCCGAGCGCAGCCCCGTCCTTCCGGCCGCCCGTTGCTCTGGTTCCGGGGACGGGACTGCGGGAGCCTGTCGCGCCGGCGGACGGCCGGACCCGGGCCACTCGGCCCGGTCCGCTTCTTTCTTTTCCCTGCTGGTCGTCGTCACGCCCTTCTCCTCCTCAGCCACCACCTCACGGCTGTGCGCGGAAAGCCAGCGAGGAAGGTGGCTTTTCCTCCCGGACTGCTGGCGCTCTGTTTCTCCGGCCTGCTGGGGGCAGTGTGGCGCCACGCGCCCGTCCTCCTGCCCGTCACTCCCCCGCCCCTCGCGCCCGAAAAAACAGCGCGGAGGCTTTTCAGCGAAAACCGGCCGCTTTTCTGCTGCGCCTGCGCCCGCGCCCGCGCCGCGCGGCTCCCGGCGCCGCAGCTTCTTCCGGCCTTGGGGCCTGCCGGCACAACTCACGGCCCGAGGAGAAAACCCATTTGCTCTTTCACTTTGGCCTTTCTCCTCCGGGGGCGACCGGTCCGCTGCTCAACAACTGGCCTCTCTGGGTCTCTGCGTCTAGTCGGTGGCTTTCCCCACGTTGTTTTCGCTTTTACGAACCGTCCTTAGTAAATCCTTCGGTCTTGCCGGTGGACCTCGCTGTCGAAAATTCGGAGGACGGATACGGACCGTAACCTAAACCACAGTGCCCGCAGCCCACGGGTCGACCAGGGGTGCTATTTCTGATAAACGGCCGCACAGCGGGGGCTTCTTCAATGTAGTGACGTCCATTTTTGCGCCACGACTTCAACCTCCTCCTCTGTAAACTCAATTGCACCTGTTTCAAAATCGCTCTCTCAGCTTTACAGCCACCTCACTGAAAAATGATACAGACACATCGTAAATGTCGAACGCTTGGGGGAATCTTGAGTTCAAAACATTATTACCTGTGATCCAAGGGTGAGCAGCACAGCTCACCGCTGTGCGGGCAGGAACTGTGGTGCATGTTTGTTTGTTGAGCTCCTTCGTCCTCGGCACCAGAGCGGTACCTAGCACTTAGTGGGTGCCCAATACATACGGTGACGTTTTGAAAAGTTTACTTGCCTGGTCATTTCCCTTTATGTATGTCGGACCTAATCTTTTCCTAGCCCTGGATTACAACATAGCAACAGGAGCCTATCTGATTCCTTTTTCATTTGGCCCTGTGCGGTTGGCATTCGTGTAGGTCATTAAACATGCCTTAAGAACCCGTTTTTCTGACCTCGGACAGGTCAGATGACTTCGCGAAGGCCATCTAGCTTCTTGGTGACAGAGGCGAGTCAGAGCCCAGGTCTTTGCCGTCTCAAGGCTCTCTCCTTCGTTGCACAGTAATCTCAGTGAGACTGAGGTGACTAAGGGGTAGTAGCACGGAATTGCCGTGCTAGAGGTGGTGCATCTTTTATTGTTGCTCCGTGTTTTCATCAGCTGTCAACATATTGGGTGTCCCCAGAAGGACCCTGACCTGCAGCCTAGGTGATTGGCAGGACTCGGATTCTGGAATGCATCCTAACGTTTTCTGGTCCGGTGGTTCAAAGCTACGAATTCAACCTAGCTTGCTACGTTGGATCACCGACTTGGGTCGTGTAGTGGATGGCAGGGGCTGTGAGTGAGAGTACACTGAATACGAAGTTAGGGGCCCAGTTACCGGCAGGCTAGTGGAGTGAGGAACACGGTCGTTTGTCAGCAAGTTGTAGGTACGAAGCGAGCGTGACCTGACTGCAGTGGTCTTTCTCTCCCCAAGTCCAGGTAATACTTGTGGCACTGCTTTGGCATGCCTCCCAACGCTGAAAAAAGTCACATTCGTCTTACAAAACAAGTTTCATCTTGCACAGTACTGTACACAGATAATCTGAACACACTTATACGGACAACTTCTTCACCATAAAGACGTTGTTGGGTTGGACAAGCAGGTCTTCACCAGTTTTTCTTTCTGTTAGGGCCGCGTGCAGTGCCTTGCACCAGGGATCATCAACTGGCCTTCCAGTTCCAGCTCCACCGGCCTTACTTATTTTACTCTCCCAGTCGCTTTGCTTGTCTGGGCCTGCTGTCTCCTCAGCGTTAGGAAGAAGAGTCAGGCTAAGTTAGCGCGGGGCGCAGGCAGGGAGGTCCAGGGAGGGGTGTGGCTAAAGAGCCTCTGTTACCAGTACAGTAGCTCCTCTTTCTCCTTTTTACGTATTGGACCTTTTTTTCCAGGAAAAGTTTAGTTTACTTTAGCAAAGAGCTCGAAATCCACTGGTCTGCATGACCTCTAAGATTCCCTCTGTGCTCACTCTCCCAGACAACTAAGGAAGAACGGAGAGGAAGACAATTGTAAATATGAATAGACTTGGCCATCCTTAGGAGTAGCAGGCACTAAAAAGTAATCTCTAAGCCGAGGTCCCCAACACTGTCAAGCTGTTACACCAGCCCTCGTCTTAATCCAAAGACTATGTGAAAAAAAGCGAAACTTTTGTCTTTTTAAGAGCTAGTGCACTTTTGCTCCCTTACTAAACAGACGAGGCTGTATCCTAACTAAGTAGCCACATAAGCACACGCACTGCAGCAACACTGAAAACCAAACTCTGTGGAAATGTGAGCCCCTGTTTTGTTCTCAGTTTAATGAGTTTGCTATCACATATCTTTTCCAAACAGCAAACCATAGGTTTCCCTGTATTTGTTTCCTAACAGCACATGAGCTTGCATTGTTTCGGCACACACACCTTTTATCTGCATTGTAAGGATGTAGGGAAATTCTTTACTTCCCCCAAGTTACGATTCCAGAGCTTGTGCTCTTATCCGTCACAAAGCCATCGTCGTGGGCTGGCTGAGAGTTACAGAGCACGTACTACTTATTATGTGTCAGGCTCTGTGCTGAGTCCTTTGGATGCACGGTAGCCTCATTCATGACGGAAACCTTATCGGGTAGGTTAGTGTAATTATCCCCACTAAGCAGCTGAGAAAGCAAACGGCTACTCAGATCACTGCTAAGAATGTCTGTACAATACAAACCGTACTGAGGGACAGATGACTAAGGCACAGATTTCCCTTGACTCTCAGTACCAGGAACGCTTGGGCTTGCCCTGAGAAAATGGTTTGTTTTGGCCCAGTGGTGACTGTAGTTCACGCAAGTGATCCTGTAGAACTCCTTGCCTTGGCTGCTAGCAAACTGGGGTCAGGCTAGTGGTAGAACTGCTGAGAAAAAAAGTGAGTGAAAGCAATTCAAACAGAGGCTAAAATCTTTATTCAGCTGATGTGCATCCCCTTAAGACCAGGACGATCTCTGAAGCGAAGCAGAACTAGAGCTTTTCTGGGGAAAGGAGAAGAGAGGTGATGACTGTGGTATTTCCCAGGTTGCAGTTTAGTTTGTTGGCTTAAGTGCTACCAATGTGTGGTTGGAATGGTGGGGAAACTGGTCCGCCTTTTTCGTGTGTCCTGCTGGGCTCCTTGGTGCAATCTCATTGCAGCAGGTATCAAAAGAGCTCTCGGAGAGCTGCTTTTTGTCTGCTTTACTGCTTGTTGTCTTCTGGTCGGTGGAAGTAACAACCACCAAACCCAAGGTGGAGGAGGGAGGAGAAAAGAGAAGAGAAGTGAGGCGAAGAGAAGCGAGGCCAAGAGAAGAGAAGAGAGGAGAAGAGAAGAGAAGAGAAGAGAAGAGAAGAGAAGAGAAGAGAAGAGAAGAGAAGAGAAGAGAAGAGAAGAGAAAGAAGAGAAGAGAAGTTAAAGGAGGCAAGGTCTGAAGCAAGGAAAACTGGGGTCTCTTTGAATCATTTCACGGCGCCTCCTCTTAAACAAGGTGAAGTGCCTTTGTCATCAGCCAGTTGCTTTCGGAGAGGAAGCAACAGCGACGTACAAGGGCTGTGCACTGAGTCAAGGGGTCTCTCATAGCGGGTTGGGGAAGTAGTTTGTTCTTCGGTCTTCTGGCCCTTAATCACTGCTTGACAGGATCATCTGCTTGGATAGGACAGTGCTGCCGGTCTTGATTAGATGTGATTGGATGCAGTTGACGAGGAGTATTCTTATCAGAATTCAAAGGAAAATGATCAGTAGCCCTTGGGGGAAAGTGCATCCCCAGGACTGTATATCCCTGTTGGGAATACTCAGGGACAGGGGTCCCGTGCTCAGCCACCCAATGACGACGGGAGGGCCCAGAGTGCAGGAGTGGGTCGTGCACTCGACAAACGTTTCGGCTGGCTTCACAGATGTGCTGATTCTCCAAAAGGACATCTGAGAGGTTTGGGTGGTCGTACGGGGCAGCACTCGTCGTTGTCAACCGCACAAGTGCATCCCTAGGTGCCAGCATGGTGTCTAATGCCGGTCGATGATGAGCAGCAGCCACTGGAGTCCCGGCACCTCTCAAGCATGTCAGTACTTTGGGTGGCATCGTTGGCCGCTCTGGCAACTTCACGGATGAGAGAGCACGGGAAACCCAGACACTGCATCGAACTTCTTCAGCAGCGCAACAGAGCCCCTCCTCCAGAGAAGAGTGCACCGTAAGACCTGTTCCCGGTGGCGGCGAGCACACCTAGGTCGCTCCCAAGCTGTTGACGTTCTTCACGGAGCTCCTTCTCGTCCCCTGATGAGAATGGGTGTTTTGCAGAGGGATGTTCTTGCTCCTTCCCACGGACTGTTCCCGTGCAGGAGTAAGGGTGTGACCCCACAACCAAACAGGTGATCCTGTCCGGCTGTACGGTCGGAAAGACGAAAAGAGATGGGTGACATAACATGACCCAGCCCAGCTGGCCGGTTAAAAGAAAGCAACAACAACAAAAAGCCAAGAAGCAGTGGGCCCACAATGAAATTTGAATCACACCCTGGGTGTTCTCCAGGACGGAAGAGCACTGTGCTTTTTGCCGTGCATCTTTCCTGGGTGAAGCTGGTGTTGGGGCTGAGCCAGCCAAGGATACCCACCCATTTCAGCCTGACGTGGGTCACTTGCAGTGACTTGGGCCCATGACCTTGAATTACAAGCAAATGTTTCCTTTGGATAAAAACCAGTTCCCCTTCTTCGAGTTGCATTTCGGGGAGGTGGTGTTAATTTTGGGGATCTGTCCGAGATCCGGTTTGCGTGGGATGTGCCTGACACGGCAGCAGTAACGCTGCAGGGATTTCTCTGAGGGTAGGGAATGGGGGATCGGTAAAAGGTCAGTGGGACTGACAGGGGAAGGTGAGCAGAGCCAATAGGTGACGTTAGCTTCTGTGGGGGAAACGGAAGTTCCTGTGGCCTGGATCCTCACCTGACCCTAAGCTCCTCGATGATGTAGTTGGCCTCCTGCTAGGCGAATGCTTCCACACCCGCGGGCAATGAGCTATTACTGGCTGAGTCACTATGTAAAGAGCTGCGCCCCCGTGCACTGCGCAGAGGCAGAGAGGGAGGTGGGTTACGGGCCTGCAGACTGCTGGATGCGGACGGGATCCCAGTGCTCGACCAACATGTTGTCCCAGCGCTGGGAGAATAAAGCCACGTATAAACCCTTCTACCCCAAGAACGTTGCGTTGTCATTTCTCGGCCTCACGGAAGCCATAGTGAGCTTGCCCGGGGCTGAACCCCTCAGGCGGCAAGACAGCCTCACAAGCCTGAGCAAGAAAATGACAAACATTTGGGGGTATTGAGGAAGGGTGGAGGAGAAAGGGAAGACTGGAGAGGAGTAGAAAGAAAAAAGCAGAGTGAGTGAGGGTAGAGGATGGTTAAGGATAGTGTAACTTTTGGCTCGCAGGCAACGCCTTACAGTTTCTTAATTACGGTTCCAGTAAAATGCGTACCTCTCTCATTATAAAGGCAAGTAGGGATTCTCCAGGTAGGAAAGGCAAATTCCAATCTTTTTTAGTCACCAGAAGAGCTGTTGCCTTGCAACAAGGGAAAGTCTCTAAACATGCCATGGAGTAAATGTAGTAACCACATTGTTTTTTCATGTGAAACCTTCATAAGAGTATATGTCTATAATGCCTTAATAAAAAGGGAAATCTTTTGAGGAAATAAATAAACATGCCATGGAGAGGCCGACGGTATTATGGATGTATTTAATTCATTGGTATGCAAGAAGCTGTGTGATGGCCACGTGTAAATCCTCAAAGGTCCCTTGAAGCTCTGGTTCCTGTCCATGTCCCACCTTCCTTCACGGTGTTTTCAGGGTTATGCAGTGTAGCGGGTGGAACATACCCTGGAGATCTCGTCTTCTGTCCAATTAAAAAATGTCCCATCAATGCTGTCCAAAAGTAGTTCTCAAGTTTGTGTACTCTGATAGGTCATAGCCTGCAAATTCTTCATCAAGCTCCATTTCAGAGACACTGGAGAGACCAGACAGCAGCCTCGGTGTCTCCATAGCCCATCTGATTGGAGGCAACACCCAGATTTCTCCCAAAATCTTTGTGTGTAGTTTGTGTGTGTGTGTTTGCTAAAACATACGTGACGTAACGTTCACCGTTTTAAAGTGTACAGTCTGTTGGTAATAAGTACATTCACACTGTTGTGCAATCCTCACTATCATCCATCTCCCAAACTCTTTCTGTCTTGCAAAACTGAAACTCTGTACCAGCTAAACAATAACTGCCCATTTCCCCACCCACCTCCCAGCCCCTGGCAACTGCCAGTCGGCTTTCTGTCTCTAGCAATTGGACTACTCTGCTTACCTCATAGGAATGGAATCATACAGTCTTTGTCTTTTTGCGACGGGTCTACTTCACTTAGCATGATGTCTTCAGGGCTCATCCATGTCGTAGCACATGTCAGAATTCCCTCCCTTTTCAAGGCTATGTAATATTGCATCGTCACACATACCACGTTTTGTTAACCCATTCGTTTGTCAGCAGACACTTGGGCCACTCCCACCTTTTAGCTATTGTGGATAGTGCTGCCTCTGAACATGGGAGTACACATATCTGTTCAAGTCTCTGTTTCCAGTTCTTTTGGGCATATACCCAGAATTGGAATTGCTGGATCATATGGTAAATCGATGTTTAATCTCCTGTCTTTTGTGGGGGAGGAATCGCCATACTCCCAGTATCCTTCTCACAGAATGGAATGCTTGTGACTGTGGTTGTCTCAAGGTTTCATAGAAATGATCTGGAGTTACCAGACCATCTTCACTTCGATGAACCTGGATGGGAGCAAATTGTTTAGCACACTGGTCGGCCAAGGAATTTCCTGTTGTCTCATGGGTTTGTTTCCTAGGATGAGTTTCGACTCTGATGATGGCCAATTCCTTGAGGGAGGAGAAAGGCTTCTCGTAAGCTTGAACCTGCTCACCAAGCGTCATGCGAGTAACAACAGCGGTCAGTTGTTTCCACAGCATGCTGAAATCATAAAGCACGCCGACGGCACATGCGTCGTCTAGCTGTGCTGTGCTTGTCGAGGGACTTTCGTTGCCCCGGCCCCCCACCCGTTTCGGTTGTAGTGCCATCCGTCTGTGAGTGAAGTTTTCTCTTTGTTTATCACAATATGCACAAAATGTTGGACCAATTGTTGTACCTCCTGGATGGCAAGGTCTGCCAGCCCATTTTCTGCTTCTGAACAGCTGCTGATCTCTCAGGCTTAAGGCCATTAACCAAAAGGGTGGAGATCTCTGCAGTGCTGTTAGCATTTAGTGCCCACCCACTCGCACCCCCGCCCAGCATCCCTGCAAGTGCTCTCCAGTCAGTCTCCATAGTTAGAGACTCATTCTTCCTGCACCTGGCAACAGGATTACATTGTTCTCCAAGGAACGCTGGGGGTGGGTGGGTGGGGGCTGTCCAATTCAACTATACCACCGAAAAGAAATTCTCCTACCTCTACGGCTATAGCGGGTGCAGAGGGCATGTTATTCCTTTCAGGGTTAAATTCTCATTTGTGGGCACCCATGTGGCCCGGCCAAAGCAGGCTCTGGCACCTCCTCGACCTACTGAAAGGTGTCCTGCGATGCATCAGAGAGACATGTCAGTCAGCCTTTTAGGTAGTGGGAAATCTCTGATGTTGCCACGTAGTTGCAGGTAAGTCCCAACTCTCTCTGGTTATTGTGAAACTTCATTTGTTTTTTTGGGGTCTCCCAGGGATTTCAGTGGGGAGTTTTGGCAGGGGACTGGAAGCACAGGGAAGATTAGGGACAAAAACAAGTAACAGGACGGGTGGATCAGGAAGGTGTTTTTTTCCCCCCACCTTTGTAACAAAGAGTGATGCTATGCGTGAAAGGATGGATGGAATTAGCTACGTAAAAACCAAAGTATCTGTGCATCTGGAAAACCACAAGTGACTAAAAAGCCACACACACATAAGAAGAGCATCTGCAATGTATGTGCCTGAATGTGGGTCAAGATCGTCACCTGCAGCTGTTAAAATGAAAAGGCTAAGTACATTTACGACCCACTGAATGAATGCTCGTGAGAGTACAGAAAACCAAGACTCCTCACAGAATGTCGGTGACAATACAAATGGGTTTTGTGTCTTTTTGCAGTGTACACCAAGAGCGTTCAAAGTACTTTGTTCACGTCTTTTCGACGCAGTAAATCCACTCCTGAAATCTGTTACACATATCAGAGATGGTGAAAGATGTGTACGTACAGCTTTTTTGTTTCACTCTGTGACGGGATAATCTTTGAGGAATGTACCAATGCGCGTTCCTCCTGCACATTTCCTTGACTGACTTTCCCTAGAAGTTGCTAGTGTGTTTTCCACCAGAAAGCAGGAATGGGTGGTTGAAGAACAGGTATCTGCTGTAAGCAAATGTAAAGGGTGCATTTCGTCACAGTCTTGTGGCTTGGACATCTGTACCTGCTACAGACATTACAGCGAATACTGGAGAGAATAATTAATAATAATAGTAATAATAATACCACCGATAACATGATCTCCATAAGTGCCAGGAAGCAAGCAAAGAACCTGTTGGGTTGTATATGCTGCTCACCACCCCACGAAGCAGGTGCCATTCCCGCCACCCTCACTGTACACCTGTGCAGACTGTGGCACACGGGGGAGGAGTGCGTCGCCCAGGGTCTCCTGGCTCCTCAAAGAGGGCCCCAGTGTTCAGGTCCCAGGTCTACCACCTCTAGATTGCTCACCGGTTTGCAGGATGCTTTCCTGCTCTTCCCAGCACTAGAATGAAATAAAAGGTGCATTGGGAAGAGAGTAAAAGAGCCAGCGAAACGTCCTTAAAAGTGTAATAACATAGGAATCGTCCACAGTACTGTGTTAAACGGAAGGGGGAAGGGGAGAAGCAATGTAGGAGACCGTTCATACAGTACCACTCGAGTATTATAAAACGATAAATAATACGTGCAAAGAAGAGCATCGGGAAGAAAAGAGGTACTTGTTCATTTATTCCATGAATACGTGTTGCGAGCTCACAGCTAGGCGCTGTTTTGTGGGGGTGCCGAGAATACAATGCTGGGCAGACGCAGAGCAGGACAACCGTGATGCCTGCCTTACTCAGTTAGCAAGGTTACACGATGATATCGACCACTGGGGCGGGGATCGCAGGGCATTTCTCCTCTCCACCTCAGGTATTGCTTGTTTCACTCTTTTCCACTGTGTATTCCTGTAGGAAGAGAAATGAATAAAGCATTTTAAAGTCTTTTTCAAAAGGTGTTTAGTGACGAGGGTAACCTGCTGAAAATCTGCGTTTAGAAAGAGATATTCAAGTCATTATGCAACATGAACCTCATGTCTAAAGTGCACCTTAATGAATGAAAAGCCCCTAAGGATACTTACGCTGAAATATTGTTAAGTGGTCATCACTGGGTGATGGGACTGCGGAAACCATTGGATTTCTTTATCAAGCTTTCATTACCTGTCCTCCAAATTTTCGTCACTGACCGTGAGCGACTTCTACAACGACAGAACATCTTTTATCCTATGCAATACTCGGGTCCGTAAAACCCAGGAGATGCACCACCTCTAGCACGGCAATTCCGTGCTACTACCCCTTAGTCACCTCAGTCTCACTGAGATTACTGTGCAACGAAGGAGAGAGCCTTGAGACGGCAAAGACCTGGGCTCTGACTCGCCTCTGTCACCAAGAAGCTAGATGGCCTTCGCGAAGTCATCTGACCTGTCCGAGGTCAGAAAAACGGGTTCTTAAGGCATGTTTAATGACCTACACGAATGCCAACCGCACAGGGCCAAATGAAAAAGGAATCAGATAGGCTCCTGTTGCTATGTTGTAATCCAGGGCTAGGAAAAGATTAGGTCCGACATACATAAAGGGAAATGACCAGGCAAGTAAACTTTTCAAAACGTCACCGTATGTATTGGGCACCCACTAAGTGCTAGGTACCGCTCTGGTGCCGAGGACGAAGGAGCTCAACAAACAAACATGCACCACAGTTCCTGCCCGCACAGCGGTGAGCTGTGCTGCTCACCCTTGGATCACAGGTAATAATGTTTTGAACTCAAGATTCCCCCAAGCGTTCGACATTTACGATGTGTCTGTATCATTTTTCAGTGAGGTGGCTGTAAAGCTGAGAGAGCGATTTTGAAACAGGTGCAATTGAGTTTACAGAGGAGGAGGTTGAAGTCGTGGCGCAAAAATGGACGTCACTACATTGAAGAAGCCCCCGCTGTGCGGCCGTTTATCAGAAATAGCACCCCTGGTCGACCCGTGGGCTGCGGGCACTGTGGTTTAGGTTACGGTCCGTATCCGTCCTCCGAATTTTCGACAGCGAGGTCCACCGGCAAGACCGAAGGATTTACTCAGGACGGTTCGTAAAAGCGAAAACAACGTGGGGAAAGCCACCGACTAGACGCAGAGACCCAGAGAGGCCAGTTGTTGAGCAGCGGACCGGTCGCCCCCGGAGGAGAAAGGCCAAAGTGAAAGAGCAAATGGGTTTTCTCCTCGGGCCGTGAGTTGTGCCGGCAGGCCCCAAGGCCGGAAGAAGCTGCGGCGCCGGGAGCCGCGCGGCGCGGGCGCGGGCGCAGGCGCAGCAGAAAAGCGGCCGGTTTTCGCTGAAAAGCCTCCGCGCTGTTTTTTCGGGCGCGAGGGGCGGGGGAGTGACGGGCAGGAGGACGGGCGCGTGGCGCCACACTGCCCCCAGCAGGCCGGAGAAACAGAGCGCCAGCAGTCCGGGAGGAAAAGCCACCTTCCTCGCTGGCTTTCCGCGCACAGCCGTGAGGTGGTGGCTGAGGAGGAGAAGGGCGTGACGACGACCAGCAGGGAAAAGAAAGAAGCGGACCGGGCCGAGTGGCCCGGGTCCGGCCGTCCGCCGGCGCGACAGGCTCCCGCAGTCCCGTCCCCGGAACCAGAGCAACGGGCGGCCGGAAGGACGGGGCTGCGCTCGGCCGGGCCGGTTTCGGGCCTGCGGGCGGAGGGAGCCCAGCGAGGTCGGTGCCCGTCTCCCCGCGGGCGTCCGCCGCGGGCTTCCTCGCGGACCCCGTTAGCGAAGTGTCGGCGGAGGGACCCGACCGGGGATGTCCACGCCCTGCTGCTGTCGGCCGACAGCCGCGGCCCCAGCTGCCTGTACCGACCCCCCGGCCGCCTCTCCACGCCCGGGCCCGCGCCCGCGCCCACCCTGTTACGCAGGCTCGCCCCGCGGCGCTCCTCGCGCGGCCCTCTCAAAAACAAATCCCGCGAATGTAGGATTCTGAGAAGGGGCCTGGCCTTCTTGCTTGGCAGATCCCAAACACAGGCCTCATTTGTGGTCCCTACGACAAACATTGTGTATCTGCTTCCCGTCTGGGTACTTTGACGGAATGACCTTGTGCCTAGACAGCCGTCAAAGAAATGCACTGTAACGTCAGTTTCCCTACCTGCTAGCTTGTTGCGGAAGACTGTAGCTTCGACATCATGACTGATGCTCTGTTAGAAAACGAGTATACTCTTGGGGGAAAGCTGTCCTCTCCGGAGCTCTTCTTCGGAAGGACTGTGTTTGCCGGGCAGCTGTGCTAAACCGGGGCTCCAATAAATCTCTAATAAAACTCTCTTCTGGAGTTTTACGCTCGGACCTCTTTTCCTCCACGTTTCTTGGGGGGTAGTCAGAGGCCCTCAGAGTGACGCGCCTTGTGTAGCCCAGGGCTTCCCCGGTCGTGGCGCTAGGTATGGGCACAGAGGGGCCCCTTGTGCCCCTCCAGCCTCACAGCGCCCTCCGCTGAGCGGGTGAGTCCTCCTGACACCCGGACCTCCTCAGTTTTTCAGTTGGCGCTCCTGACCTTTGTTTGAGCTGGGTAAAACTTACCCTGGTATATATTCTAGGCAGGTTGACCTAGGGAAAGCCAAGGCTGATGGGATTGGCTAACACTGTTTGGCGAAAATGTTAGAGTGAAAAACTAGACACAACACGGTAAGGCTGGAACAAGATCGGTAAATGTAGGACAGACTGAGAATTCAGCTGCGAAGAATAGGGACACTTGCCCCTTCCTCCCAGAAGGCAGGAAGTGTTTGAGGGTATCCCTCGGGACCTGAGGCTGTCCCACCGCATCACCCTTAAAAATCACATTAAAATTGGTATATTGGCTCGTCCGGGGACACACACATAGGGACCGATCACCCAGTGCTTCACCGTCCCCTTAGTCAGTTGCTCAAGCCTCCCTAAAAGTTTAAACGCAAAACATCGGGATACCCTTCTTCAAAGACAGAACAATTCCCAAATGCTCAACAGCCACCCAGCAGCACCCCAGCTGGATTCATTCACGTGCAATACGTATGGCGGCTTTGACTTGCAAGCACTTAACTAAACGGGAAACCCTGAGTAAGGAAAACGAGGGAATGGCAAAATGCTCTCTTCACAGGACACGAGAAACTCTCGGATCCCGTAGCTAAATCAGAAAGACGTGCGGAGACAGCGGCCAACGTCGTCTCGACCTCGTCTGCTCCTACTCCCTTCTGTCCTCTTCTTCCCGAGCTCCCCCGTTGGGGCTTGCCTGCATTGCCACCTTCTCCTCATCCTCATGAATTAACTGTAATCAGATGAGTGAAGGCTGCCGGTAAAAAGAAATCCTAAGCTCCAGAAAAGCGTTATTAGAAGTTTATTTGAGCCCAGGAAACGTAGCCCTTGCCCAGAAGAAGAGAGCCCCGGAGAGGACAGCTTTCTTACAAGATGATATTCGTTTGCTGACGAAGAATATCCAGTCATGACGTCAAAGCTACAGTCTGAAACTGCAAGTTAGCAGGTAGAGACAGCTGACATTACAGGGCTCTTCTTTGATCATTATCTAGGCACAGGGTAATTCCCCAAAGGTATGCAGACGTGCAGCAGATACACAACGTTTGTCCTAGAGACCGCAAATCAGGCCTTCGTTTGCGATAACCCAAGCGGTAAGGCCAGGCACTTCTCAGAATCGTGCATTCTTTACATTTCTTCTTGACATTTTCCTCTTTTGATCAAAATCTTCCTGTAGGAAGCACTGATGATCCATATTAGTCCCCTGATGCCAGAGTGAAATTTCGTCTGCCCGGAGCTCCTCGCGTTCCTGCACGTCTCAGTAATCTTTGGTTGAGTTACTGGAATATTGCAGGGAACGCAGAAGCTCCGTGTCATCCGGCCACTATGGTTTTGAATTAAAGACGGTATGCATTTTCAGTTGGGTCACATTGTTGTGCTTTGATCCTACGTGCTTCTTTTTAAATTTGGGGGGCCAGAGAGGAGCTAGCCCCGAGTGAACAGCAATTACAAAGGCAAAGACAAGTAATTGCAATTAGGACAGTAATGCAGACTATACCAAATATCAGACTATACCGAATATCGTTCCGGAGCCCCAGGGCCCAAACCATGGGGCACGAAGGTCATTAGCACCAGGAGCAGCGGTACCTAACGCAGCGATGGGAGTTTTCACATGGCTTAAGAAGTGGGTAATGTTTTCCAAACTGTCTTGTATGAAAACAACATTCTGTTTTAATTATGGCACGAGTACCCCCCTTGAGGTACAGTTAGAATGTCTAAAGCCATATGATCCTGTACAGCACTTTTTTCGCGAGTTACTTCTGCATCAAGACGGGATAATCCTTGTTGGCTCCCACTTAGAGCTTGTTGAGTAAATCTGGTGTGTCGGTGTGAACGATGACATCCTCAATTCCTATAGAAGGAGTAAATACAATCGTTAAATGGCCATACCCATGAAAAACAGCACGTGTCCACGAGGCCTTCAAATGTGGCATAGTTGCGACAGTGGAGACGTGTGCTTGATCTTTCCTTGTCCAAGGGAATCCCAAAGTCTATCTCCCGAACGGTCCAGGTAGAAGCCAAGGCCTGAGATTAGTTCTGCAGAGCCAAAGCCACTGAGTTCCATCAGGAGCAATCCAGTAACTACCAGGCCTCCAGAGCCAGTCAGCAGCAAACCAATCACCACTTGCTAATAATGTTAGGGCGTGGTTATGTTAGGCAGGAAAACAGATATGAGCGGGGTGGAAAGAGCATAAGGCCAGGAAAGCCCAGAGTTAATCAGTTAAAGCTCAAAAAGCCAGGAGCAGCCTGGCCTGGAATGTTTGAATATTCCCCAGGTAAAGGAGGGTACCTCAGCATAGCCCATGTCTTTATTGTGTTAATCATGCAGGCCCAGCTTATTTTTTTAACTTTACCTATATGCTGGGTTTTTCTTCTCCTTTGGCCCTAATCAAGTAGTTTGCAACCTAGCCAACTAATTTAGCATGCAGGCCCAGCCGTAAACAACATAGTAAAAGGCAGGAAGGATTCCATCTTAAAGATAAGATTGCATTTTAACACCGAGGAAGTTAGTAAGTAAGATTCTTAACTTACTCTTTAGCAAACAGACAATAACTCAGCCCACCTTGGGGGCTGGGCAGGCAGTCTTGTTTGATATGCTCCCAGACCAAGATGCCGGTTATCTCAGGGGAGAAATCAGAGCAGGAAGTTCCTTGTGCTAATTCTAAATATTCAGAGACCACTTAACAAGTCTGCACCCCCAGCCCTTAGTCACACTCCTGATGAATCCTTAAAAGGGGGATCCCCCAACCTTTCGGGGCGCTCCTCTCTCTGTGGTCGCCTGCACTTTCTAAGTGCGTAACCTTTTAATCTTACACTCTCTCTCTCCAACCTTTCAGGGCGCCTCTCCTCGCTGAGGTTGCCTGCTGCACTTTTTCTCTCCTTAAGTAACTTTAAATAAAACTTTACTCTGCTTCACTACTGTGTCTCTGCCCTTCGATTCTTTGTCGCGGCGGGGACAAGGACCGAGGAAAATACACATCGGTCCCCTCAACACTTACAGTATTGGTAAGGTATGCATCCCGTTTGTCACGTTTGTCACGTACAGTTTGGAGGGTTATCCTTAGAATTATTTCTTTGTTCCCAACAGAGTGGAGCAACTGAACTTGATTTTTTGTAACCAGGGTTGAGCCATACAAATCCATCCAGTAGCTGGGAAAAAGTCTGTCATCAGTTACGCCAGTTGGCTTATAAAAATAAGGAGTAAGTCTCCTTTTTGTTGGGCTTGCTTAGTGATATCACACTGTGAAAAGGTGAACCCGTGGCCAGGGCGAGATAGACTAACAGGGCAGTAATCTGGATCCCAGTTAGTAACTTGGGATTGTAATACTGCGTTGACACTCACGTATTCGTGTATGTATTCGAGACCGCAAACTAGACCAGTCTTTTCCTTGGAGTAGGGAAACCCACCAAGGTAACCCAAGAAGTACTGGATATAGGTAGCTGTCCAAAGACCCAACAGTTTGACCGAATGACCCTTTTTTTTTTTCTTTTGTAAACAAATATAGCCATCGTAAGAATATGTTAGCATCAGGATCTTCCAGTATTAATGGGGAGAAACAGAGGGTTAAGAGCAAAAGATGGAGAATATTGGCATGTACAGGCGAGGTCGGGGATCATGGGAAAAGCATGTCATTCAGATGTCGGCTGGTTCTCATCCTAGTCAGATGAAGTTTATTTGGTCAATTGGAGTCAAATATCAGAAATGGGAGTTGAAGTCCACTGAGGCATAGGAGCCCTTTGAAAATGAGAAGTGTGAATCCATGAGCCCATACCTTTTACTTTAGCAGCACAAGGACTGGTTAGTAACACCAGGTAAGATCCCTTCCAGGGAGGCTGTAAGGAGTCTTTTCATTTGGTGTCTCTTCTCATAGACACAGTCTCCGGGTTGTAACCCACGGTCTTTAAATTCTTCATCTCCTTGGAGGCTAGTGAGAAAAGGGTAACTAAAGGTTCATTTTGCTTGAGTGGTTTAATAAGACCAGAGCAATAACGAGAAATATCTCCCTTTAATAGAGGAGGTTCACGTTCTCCTTCATCTAATCGCATTGGTCTATCCGTTGTAATCTCAAGTGGCGAGAGCTGGTGTTTTCCAAAGGGTGTAGATCTGAGACTTGGTAAAGCTAGTGGGTGAGCTTTTGGTCAGGGAAGGTTAAAGACGTCCATGAGTTTTGCCAATTGAGTTTTTATGATACCTAATATTAGCCCTTTCTACCAACCCAGATGGCTGAGGAGGATAAGCACACTGAAAATGCGGCATGCCTTATAGGCCAGATACTGCAGATAGAATTAATTACTTTTCCGGTAAAATACGACCCTCCATCGCTATGTAATTCAGATGGCGTTCCCCAGGTGGGAATCATTTTTCTCTAGTGACAATGTTCCAACAGCGAGGGCCGTTGCTCTTCTCCAAGGGAAAGCTTCCACCCAATGTGAAAACATACAAGCTAGTACAAAGACATTATCTATATCCCTGAGATGACGGCAATTGAATGAAATCCACTTGCCACATCTCGAAAGGTCCCATCAGCAAAGGAAAATGACCCTGGGAACCATGAAGGGGCTTTCCGGGATTATATTTAGGACAAACAGTACAGTGAGAGTAAACCATATGAGCGAATGCAGTAAGTAAAAGGTCTCCAGCAATACTGTTTTCCCCATAGAACCATTTTTTTCAGGTCCCCAGTGACTGATTCGTTTGGTGAATACAGGTAGGTATGGCATTTGGACTCCGAGTATGAGAGGTTTGTTACTGGACCCAAGACATACCTCTGTAGTGGAAGCAAAGTTTCCCCTTTTTGATGCCCCAGTTTTTTCCCTCATCAGTAGCTACTCTCTGAGCCTATACAACGAGGAAATCTTCTGAAGTCTTTAGTTGTGAAAAGTAGAGGACGTTCTCGAGATTTTGCATAATTACCACTTGGGGCAGCTTGTTTTGCCGCCGCATC
Source organism: Manis pentadactyla (assembly GCF_030020395.1). NCBI lineage: Eukaryota > Metazoa > Chordata > Mammalia > Pholidota > Manidae > Manis > Manis pentadactyla. Next base: position 46,750,325 of record NC_080038.1, read on the forward strand.
CGCAAGGTGGCTGCCTTTAAGCTCCCATAGTATTTGACTTAGGATGTCCAAGGACCTTCATAATAGGTGCTTGTTTTGCTAACTGGACAGCCTCAGGAATTGGCCATTTTTGATAGGTTGCCCAGGAGAGGTGAGAACACCCTGCTGTTTCCACAGCATATCAAAATCATGTGCTATCCCAAAGGGATTAACGGCTGTCAGTATACATATTAGCTATTGTATCGCTAGCTAAATGGCAAGGCTGAGTTCTTAAAGCAATCAGTTCAGCTTGTACTGATTTAGCAGTAGGCAAAGAACAGGTTTCAGTAACATCTGTCGAAGAAATAATGGCACATCCAGCCTGGTAAAGTCCTGTAGCATCCTTAAGATATGAGTCATCTGTAAACCAAATAAAACCGGCAGTATTAATAGGAGTTCCCTGTCGATCGTTCCTGGGGATAAGAAAAAAAAAAATCACTTAAGGGGATGCAGTCATGTTCATGACTACCTTCTTCGGTGGGAAGTAAAGGATCGGGGTGGAGAGTATCGCATCTAAGCTAGAGTTACATTGGTAACTCTCGCTTTTTGAGAGTTTATCTCGGAGGTAGAACATAAAAACCGTCATCAACATAGTGAATCAGGGTGGCATTATTAGGAGGTTTAGTATCTGCTAAATCTACGTTTGGAATCTGAGAGAAGTAAGTTGGACTCTGAGTACACCCTTGTGGTGTAACTGTCCACGTGTATTGTCTATCTTCCCAGGTGAAGGCAAACAAATATTGACTGTCCTTTTCCATGGGAATACTGGAAAATGCACTACATCGGTCCGTCACAGAGAAACAAGTAGTGTCTGGGGGAACTGAAGAAAGTAAGGTATGCAGGTTAAGGGCTACAGGGTGACAGGGTATCGCAAAATTACTCGGTGCTCTTAAATCTCGGACAGATCTCCATCCTTTCCCATTTGATTGTCTTACAAGTGAAACAGGAGTATTACAAAGACTGGTGCGGGGAATAATAAGTCCTTTTAAAAGATACTCTCGCAGAATAGGCTTTACTCCATCTATTATTGCTTCAGGTTTAAGCTGATGTTGTCAGATATTGGCAAAGGCTTTTGTTTCATCAATAGTTACTTTCATAGGCGTGGCTGGCTTAATTTTTCTGGTGTCAGAGGGAGTAGTCCATAACTCTGCCGGTACGTGGGGTAATTAATAATATAGCTCACTGGTTCTGGGAGCAGTAGGAATCATTATTCTTTCAGAACCAAATTCCACTTCATTTTTCCTTTCTAAATCTAAAAACATGTCTTGTTTAGAAGAGACACTGATGTGGGCACTATAGATTTCGAGAAAAATCTCTGCCCGTTAAAGGGATCGGAGCACTGTCAAGGAACAGAAATGAGCACTTCCCGGTGATATTTCCTACGTGAAAAGTTATAGGTGTGGACTTGAAAGACTTGAATGGGCATACTGGAGACCCCTATCGTTGGAACCAAATTTTTACCCCAAGCAGTAAGGTAGGGTTAAGAAGGACTAGTGTGGCCCCTGTGTCTATTAAGGCCTTAGAGGTCTCCCCTTCAGTTGTATTATTAATCTCTCCTAAAGTGTAAGTAAGCAAGAAGGGGAATGTCCTCCCTTTTTCCCCAGAGTATCCCTAGTCCTCCTTTTCTTTTGCTTTTCAAGGTGCCGCCTAAGCTTGTGACGGTCTTTTCTAAGATGTCCAGGCTTTCTACCCTACTAACAGAGACTGTCTTTTGACCTCAAGGGGTCCCTGGAAAGGTTTTCAGCTGGGATTACCCAGTTGTTGTTGTTGTAACCGTAAATTTATCATCTTAGTAGCCTCGGCCTTCTCTCTCTTTAATGAAGTTATTGCAAGTTGATCTGCAAGAGTAACGACGGCAGTACTAGGTAAGGTAGCCCACGTCACATCGTATCATTTTATCGGCAAAGCCAATTCTTCTTCCAAACCTTGTAAAGAGGCAGAATTTTAAAGTGGGTTGTTTTGATGGCCTTGAAAGCTTTCAAAGGCATCCCTGAATGTTGTCTAAGAGGTTGTTTTTTGCCAGTCTCTCAAAATGATCCAAGATAGGTTTGTCTGGCTTTCTTTTACGTTGTTGTGGTTTGGCCCAGTCTACGTTTTTAGGGAAATTTGGGGGGATTGCTTGATGCAGCCTTTGTGTAGTTCTCCTGCAGTTTTCAAGATTAACAGCCTCACGTCTACGAAAATCCTCAATGGCAGTTTAACCAATTCCGCGTCATCTATCCATTCTTTAGCTTTGCTCTCTGATACTAACATATGTGTAAGCGGACACAGAGCTGACTAGTCAGGTTCAGAGGCTCAGATCAAATTCCTTTGCAAACCCTACTCGGTCTTGTGAAGGGTCATGAAACTCTTTAGTTAGACTCTTGAGTTCAGCTTGAGATCACGTGCTGTAAACTCTGATGCTTCCCACCCGGTTATACTTTCTCCTTAAGGGAGCTTTAAAACTTTTAGGGCCAGCAAGAGTAAATTTCTGAGGTTGAGGAGAAGGTGGCAATGCAGGCAAGCCCCAACGGGGGAGCTCGGGAAGAAGAGGACAGAAGGGAGTAGGAGCAGACGAGGTCGAGACGACGTTGGCCGCTGTCTCCGCACGTCTTTCTGATTTAGCTACGGGATCCGAGAGTTTCTCGTGTCCTGTGAAGAGAGCATTTTGCCATTCCCTCGTTTTCCTTACTCAGGGTTTCCCGTTTAGTTAAGTGCTTGCAAGTCAAAGCCGCCATACGTATTGCACGTGAATGAATCCAGCTGGGGTGCTGCTGGGTGGCTGTTGAGCATTTGGGAATTGTTCTGTCTTTGAAGAAGGGTATCCCGATGTTTTGCGTTTAAACTTTTAGGGAGGCTTGAGCAACTGACTAAGGGGACGGTGAAGCACTGGGTGATCGGTCCCTATGTGTGTGTCCCCGGACGAGCCAATATACCAATTTTAATGTGATTTTTAAGGGTGATGCGGTGGGACAGCCTCAGGTCCCGAGGGATACCCTCAAACACTTCCTGCCTTCTGGGAGGAAGGGGCAAGTGTCCCTATTCTTCGCAGCTGAATTCTCAGTCTGTCCTACATTTACCGATCTTGTTCCAGCCTTACCGTGTTGTGTCTAGTTTTTCACTCTAACATTTTCGCCAAACAGTGTTAGCCAATCCCATCAGCCTTGGCTTTCCCTAGGTCAACCTGCCTAGAATATATACCAGGGTAAGTTTTACCCAGCTCAAACAAAGGTCAGGAGCGCCAACTGAAAAACTGAGGAGGTCCGGGTGTCAGGAGGACTCACCCGCTCAGCGGAGGGCGCTGTGAGGCTGGAGGGGCACAAGGGGCCCCTCTGTGCCCATACCTAGCGCCACGACCGGGGAAGCCCTGGGCTACACAAGGCGCGTCACTCTGAGGGCCTCTGACTACCCCCCAAGAAACGTGGAGGAAAAGAGGTCCGAGCGTAAAACTCCAGAAGAGAGTTTTATTAGAGATTTATTGGAGCCCCGGTTTAGCACAGCTGCCCGGCAAACACAGTCCTTCCGAAGAAGAGCTCCGGAGAGGACAGCTTTCCCCCAAGAGTATACTCGTTTTCTAACAGAGCATCAGTCATGATGTCGAAGCTACAGTCTTCCGCAACAAGCTAGCAGGTAGGGAAACTGACGTTACAGTGCATTTCTTTGACGGCTGTCTAGGCACAAGGTCATTCCGTCAAAGTACCCAGACGGGAAGCAGATACACAATGTTTGTCGTAGGGACCACAAATGAGGCCTGTGTTTGGGATCTGCCAAGCAAGAAGGCCAGGCCCCTTCTCAGAATCCTACATTCGCGGGATTTGTTTTTGAGAGGGCCGCGCGAGGAGCGCCGCGGGGCGAGCCTGCGTAACAGGGTGGGCGCGGGCGCGGGCCCGGGCGTGGAGAGGCGGCCGGGGGGTCGGTACAGGCAGCTGGGGCCGCGGCTGTCGGCCGACAGCAGCAGGGCGTGGACATCCCCGGTCGGGTCCCTCCGCCGACACTTCGCTAACGGGGTCCGCGAGGAAGCCCGCGGCGGACGCCCGCGGGGAGACGGGCACCGACCTCGCTGGGCTCCCTCCGCCCGCAGGCCCGAAACCGGCCCGGCCGAGCGCAGCCCCGTCCTTCCGGCCGCCCGTTGCTCTGGTTCCGGGGACGGGACTGCGGGAGCCTGTCGCGCCGGCGGACGGCCGGACCCGGGCCACTCGGCCCGGTCCGCTTCTTTCTTTTCCCTGCTGGTCGTCGTCACGCCCTTCTCCTCCTCAGCCACCACCTCACGGCTGTGCGCGGAAAGCCAGCGAGGAAGGTGGCTTTTCCTCCCGGACTGCTGGCGCTCTGTTTCTCCGGCCTGCTGGGGGCAGTGTGGCGCCACGCGCCCGTCCTCCTGCCCGTCACTCCCCCGCCCCTCGCGCCCGAAAAAACAGCGCGGAGGCTTTTCAGCGAAAACCGGCCGCTTTTCTGCTGCGCCTGCGCCCGCGCCCGCGCCGCGCGGCTCCCGGCGCCGCAGCTTCTTCCGGCCTTGGGGCCTGCCGGCACAACTCACGGCCCGAGGAGAAAACCCATTTGCTCTTTCACTTTGGCCTTTCTCCTCCGGGGGCGACCGGTCCGCTGCTCAACAACTGGCCTCTCTGGGTCTCTGCGTCTAGTCGGTGGCTTTCCCCACGTTGTTTTCGCTTTTACGAACCGTCCTGAGTAAATCCTTCGGTCTTGCCGGTGGACCTCGCTGTCGAAAATTCGGAGGACGGATACGGACCGTAACCTAAACCACAGTGCCCGCAGCCCACGGGTCGACCAGGGGTGCTATTTCTGATAAACGGCCGCACAGCGGGGGCTTCTTCAATGTAGTGACGTCCATTTTTGCGCCACGACTTCAACCTCCTCCTCTGTAAACTCAATTGCACCTGTTTCAAAATCGCTCTCTCAGCTTTACAGCCACCTCACTGAAAAATGATACAGACACATCGTAAATGTCGAACGCTTGGGGGAATCTTGAGTTCAAAACATTATTACCTGTGATCCAAGGGTGAGCAGCACAGCTCACCGCTGTGCGGGCAGGAACTGTGGTGCATGTTTGTTTGTTGAGCTCCTTCGTCCTCGGCACCAGAGCGGTACCTAGCACTTAGTGGGTGCCCAATACATACGGTGACGTTTTGAAAAGTTTACTTGCCTGGTCATTTCCCTTTATGTATGTCGGACCTAATCTTTTCCTAGCCCTGGATTACAACATAGCAACAGGAGCCTATCTGATTCCTTTTTCATTTGGCCCTGTGCGGTTGGCATTCGTGTAGGTCATTAAACATGCCTTAAGAACCCGTTTTTCTGACCTCGGACAGGTCAGATGACTTCGCGAAGGCCATCTAGCTTCTTGGTGACAGAGGCGAGTCAGAGCCCAGGTCTTTGCCGTCTCAAGGCTCTCTCCTTCGTTGCACAGTAATCTCAGTGAGACTGAGGTGACTAAGGGGTAGTAGCACGGAATTGCCGTGCTAGAGGTGGTGCATCTTTTATTGTTGCTCCGTGTTTTCATCAGCTGTCAACATATTGGGTGTCCCCAGAAGGACCCTGACCTGCAGCCTAGGTGATTGGCAGGACTCGGATTCTGGAATGCATCCTAACGTTTTCTGGTCCGGTGGTTCAAAGCTACGAATTCAACCTAGCTTGCTACGTTGGATCACCGACTTGGGTCGTGTAGTGGATGGCAGGGGCTGTGAGTGAGAGTACACTGAATACGAAGTTAGGGGCCCAGTTACCGGCAGGCTAGTGGAGTGAGGAACACGGTCGTTTGTCAGCAAGTTGTAGGTACGAAGCGAGCGTGACCTGACTGCAGTGGTCTTTCTCTCCCCAAGTCCAGGTAATACTTGTGGCACTGCTTTGGCATGCCTCCCAACGCTGAAAAAAGTCACATTCGTCTTACAAAACAAGTTTCATCTTGCACAGTACTGTACACAGATAATCTGAACACACTTATACGGACAACTTCTTCACCATAAAGACGTTGTTGGGTTGGACAAGCAGGTCTTCACCAGTTTTTCTTTCTGTTAGGGCCGCGTGCAGTGCCTTGCACCAGGGATCATCAACTGGCCTTCCAGTTCCAGCTCCACCGGCCTTACTTATTTTACTCTCCCAGTCGCTTTGCTTGTCTGGGCCTGCTGTCTCCTCAGCGTTAGGAAGAAGAGTCAGGCTAAGTTAGCGCGGGGCGCAGGCAGGGAGGTCCAGGGAGGGGTGTGGCTAAAGAGCCTCTGTTACCAGTACAGTAGCTCCTCTTTCTCCTTTTTACGTATTGGACCTTTTTTTCCAGGAAAAGTTTAGTTTACTTTAGCAAAGAGCTCGAAATCCACTGGTCTGCATGACCTCTAAGATTCCCTCTGTGCTCACTCTCCCAGACAACTAAGGAAGAACGGAGAGGAAGACAATTGTAAATATGAATAGACTTGGCCATCCTTAGGAGTAGCAGGCACTAAAAAGTAATCTCTAAGCCGAGGTCCCCAACACTGTCAAGCTGTTACACCAGCCCTCGTCTTAATCCAAAGACTATGTGAAAAAAAGCGAAACTTTTGTCTTTTTAAGAGCTAGTGCACTTTTGCTCCCTTACTAAACAGACGAGGCTGTATCCTAACTAAGTAGCCACATAAGCACACGCACTGCAGCAACACTGAAAACCAAACTCTGTGGAAATGTGAGCCCCTGTTTTGTTCTCAGTTTAATGAGTTTGCTATCACATATCTTTTCCAAACAGCAAACCATAGGTTTCCCTGTATTTGTTTCCTAACAGCACATGAGCTTGCATTGTTTCGGCACACACACCTTTTATCTGCATTGTAAGGATGTAGGGAAATTCTTTACTTCCCCCAAGTTACGATTCCAGAGCTTGTGCTCTTATCCGTCACAAAGCCATCGTCGTGGGCTGGCTGAGAGTTACAGAGCACGTACTACTTATTATGTGTCAGGCTCTGTGCTGAGTCCTTTGGATGCACGGTAGCCTCATTCATGACGGAAACCTTATCGGGTAGGTTAGTGTAATTATCCCCACTAAGCAGCTGAGAAAGCAAACGGCTACTCAGATCACTGCTAAGAATGTCTGTACAATACAAACCGTACTGAGGGACAGATGACTAAGGCACAGATTTCCCTTGACTCTCAGTACCAGGAACGCTTGGGCTTGCCCTGAGAAAATGGTTTGTTTTGGCCCAGTGGTGACTGTAGTTCACGCAAGTGATCCTGTAGAACTCCTTGCCTTGGCTGCTAGCAAACTGGGGTCAGGCTAGTGGTAGAACTGCTGAGAAAAAAAGTGAGTGAAAGCAATTCAAACAGAGGCTAAAATCTTTATTCAGCTGATGTGCATCCCCTTAAGACCAGGACGATCTCTGAAGCGAAGCAGAACTAGAGCTTTTCTGGGGAAAGGAGAAGAGAGGTGATGACTGTGGTATTTCCCAGGTTGCAGTTTAGTTTGTTGGCTTAAGTGCTACCAATGTGTGGTTGGAATGGTGGGGAAACTGGTCCGCCTTTTTCGTGTGTCCTGCTGGGCTCCTTGGTGCAATCTCATTGCAGCAGGTATCAGAAGAGCTCTCGGAGAGCTGCTTTTTGTCTGCTTTACTGCTTGTTGTCTTCTGGTCGGTGGAAGTAACAACCACCAAACCCAAGGTGGAGGAGGGAGGAGAAAAGAGAAGTGAGGCGAAGAGAAGCGAGGCCAAGAGAAGAGAAGAGAGGAGAAGAGAAGAGAAGAGAAGAGAAGAGAAGAGAAGAGAAGAGAAAGAAGAGAAGAGAAGTTAAAGGAGGCAAGGTCTGAAGCAAGGAAAACTGGGGTCTCTTTGAATCATTTCACGGCGCCTCCTCTTAAACAAGGTGAAGTGCCTTTGTCATCAGCCAGTTGCTTTCGGAGAGGAAGCAACAGCGACGTACAAGGGCTGTGCACTGAGTCAAGGGGTCTCTCATAGCGGGTTGGGGAAGTAGTTTGTTCTTCGGTCTTCTGGCCCTTAATCACTGCTTGACAGGATCATCTGCTTGGATAGGACAGTGCTGCCGGTCTTGATTAGATGTGATTGGATGCAGTTGACGAGGAGTATTCTTATCAGAATTCAAAGGAAAATGATCAGTAGCCCTTGGGGGAAAGTGCATCCCCAGGACTGTATATCCCTGTTGGGAATACTCAGGGACAGGGGTCCCGTGCTCAGCCACCCAATGACGACGGGAGGGCCCAGAGTGCAGGAGTGGGTCGTGCACTCGACAAACGTTTCGGCTGGCTTCACAGATGTGCTGATTCTCCAAAAGGACATCTGAGAGGTTTGGGTGGTCGTACGGGGCAGCACTCGTCGTTGTCAACCGCACAAGTGCATCCCTAGGTGCCAGCATGGTGTCTAATGCCGGTCGATGATGAGCAGCAGCCACTGGAGTCCCGGCACCTCTCAAGCGTGTCAGTACTTTGGGTGGCATCGTTGGCCGCTCTGGCAACTTCACGGATGAGAGAGCACGGGAAACCCAGACACTGCATCGAACTTCTTCAGCAGCGCAACAGAGCCCCTCCTCCAGAGAAGAGTGCACCGTAAGACCTGTTCCCGGTGGCGGCGAGCACACCTAGGTCGCTCCCAAGCTGTTGACGTTCTTCACGGAGCTCCTTCTCGTCCCCTGATGAGAATGGGTGTTTTGCAGAGGGATGTTCTTGCTCCTTCCCACGGACTGTTCCCGTGCAGGAGTAAGGGTGTGACCCCACAACCAAACAGGTGACCCTGTCCGGCTGTACGGTCGGAAAGACGAAAAGAGATGGGTGACATAACATGACCCAGCCCAGCTGGCCGGTTAAAAGAAAGCAACAACAACAAAAAGCCAAGAAGCAGTGGGCCCACAATGAAATTTGAATCACACCCTGGGTGTTCTCCAGGACGGAAGAGCACTGTGCTTTTTGCCGTGCATCTTTCCTGGGTGAAGCTGGTGTTGGGGCTGAGCCAGCCAAGGATACCCACCCATTTCAGCCTGACGTGGGTCACTTGCAGTGACTTGGGCCCATGACCTTGAATTACAAGCAAATGTTTCCTTTGGATAAAAACCAGTTCCCCTTCTTCGAGTTGCATTTCGGGGAGGTGGTGTTAATTTTGGGGATCTGTCCGAGATCCGGTTTGCGTGGGATGTGCCTGACACGGCAGCAGTAACGCTGCAGGGATTTCTCTGAGGGTAGGGAATGGGGGATCGGTAAAAGGTCAGTGGGACTGACAGGGGAAGGTGAGCAGAGCCAATAGGTGACGTTAGCTTCTGTGGGGGAAACGGAAGTTCCTGTGGCCTGGATCCTCACCTGACCCTAAGCTCCTCGATGATGTAGTTGGCCTCCTGCTAGGCGAATGCTTCCACACCCGCGGGCAATGAGCTATTACTGGCTGAGTCACTATGTAAAGAGCTGCGCCCCCGTGCACTGCGCAGAGGCAGAGAGGGAGGTGGGTTACGGGCCTGCAGACTGCTGGATGCGGACGGGATCCCAGTGCTCGACCAACATGTTGTCCCAGCGCTGGGAGAATAAAGCCACGTATAAACCCTTCTACCCCAAGAACGTTGCGTTGTCATTTCTCGGCCTCACGGAAGCCATAGTGAGCTTGCCCGGGGCTGAACCCCTCAGGCGGCAAGACAGCCTCACAAGCCTGAGCAAGAAAATGACAAACATTTGGGGGTATTGAGGAAGGGTGGAGGAGAAAGGGAAGACTGGAGAGGAGTAGAAAGAAAAAAGCAGAGTGAGTGAGGGTAGAGGATGGTTAAGGATAGTGTAACTTTTGGCTCGCAGGCAACGCCTTACAGTTTCTTAATTACGGTTCCAGTAAAATGCGTACCTCTCTCATTATAAAGGCAAGTAGGGATTCTCCAGGTAGGAAAGGCAAATTCCAATCTTTTTTAGTCACCAGAAGAGCTGTTGCCTTGCAACAAGGGAAAGTCTCTAAACATGCCATGGAGTAAATGTAGTAACCACATTGTTTTTTCATGTGAAACCTTCATAAGAGTATATGTCTATAATGCCTTAATAAAAAGGGAAATCTTTTGAGGAAATAAATAAACATGCCATGGAGAGGCCGACGGTATTATGGATGTATTTAATTCATTGGTATGCAAGAAGCTGTGTGATGGCCACGTGTAAATCCTCAAAGGTCCCTTGAAGCTCTGGTTCCTGTCCATGTCCCACCTTCCTTCACGGTGTTTTCAGGGTTATGCAGTGTAGCGGGTGGAACATACCCTGGAGATCTCGTCTTCTGTCCAATTAAAAAATGTCCCATCAATGCTGTCCAAAAGTAGTTCTCAAGTTTGTGTACTCTGATAGGTCATAGCCTGCAAATTCTTCATCAAGCTCCATTTCAGAGACACTGGAGAGACCAGACAGCAGCCTCGGTGTCTCCATAGCCCATCTGATTGGAGGCAACACCCAGATTTCTCCCAAAATCTTTGTGTGTAGTTTGTGTGTGTGTGTTTGCTAAAACATACGTGACGTAACGTTCACCGTTTTAAAGTGTACAGTCTGTTGGTAATAAGTACATTCACACTGTTGTGCAATCCTCACTATCATCCATCTCCCAAACTCTTTCTGTCTTGCAAAACTGAAACTCTGTACCAGCTAAACAATAACTGCCCATTTCCCCACCCACCTCCCAGCCCCTGGCAACTGCCAGTCGGCTTTCTGTCTCTAGCAATTGGACTACTCTGCTTACCTCATAGGAATGGAATCATACAGTCTTTGTCTTTTTGCGACGGGTCTACTTCACTTAGCATGATGTCTTCAGGGCTCATCCATGTCGTAGCACATGTCAGAATTCCCTCCCTTTTCAAGGCTATGTAATATTGCATCGTCACACATACCACGTTTTGTTAACCCATTCGTTTGTCAGCAGACACTTGGGCCACTCCCACCTTTTAGCTATTGTGGATAGTGCTGCCTCTGAACATGGGAGTACACATATCTGTTCAAGTCTCTGTTTCCAGTTCTTTTGGGCATATACCCAGAATTGGAATTGCTGGATCATATGGTAAATCGATGTTTAATCTCCTGTCTTTTGTGGGGGAGGAATCGCCATACTCCCAGTATCCTTCTCACAGAATGGAATGCTTGTGACTGTGGTTGTCTCAAGGTTTCATAGAAATGATCTGGAGTTACCAGACCATCTTCACTTCGATGAACCTGGATGGGAGCAAATTGTTTAGCACACTGGTCGGCCAAGGAATTTCCTGTTGTCTCATGGGTTTGTTTCCTAGGATGAGTTTCGACTCTGATGATGGCCAATTCCTTGAGGGAGGAGAAAGGCTTCTCGTAAGCTTGAACCTGCTCACCAAGCGTCATGCGAGTAACAACAGCGGTCAGTTGTTTCCACAGCATGCTGAAATCATAAAGCACGCCGACGGCACATGCGTCGTCTAGCTGTGCTGTGCTTGTCGAGGGACTTTCGTTGCCCCGGCCCCCCACCCGTTTCGGTTGTAGTGCCATCCGTCTGTGAGTGAAGTTTTCTCTTTGTTTATCACAATATGCACAAAATGTTGGACCAATTGTTGTACCTCCTGGATGGCAAGGTCTGCCAGCCCATTTTCTGCTTCTGAACAGCTGCTGATCTCTCAGGCTTAAGGCCATTAACCAAAAGGGTGGAGATCTCTGCAGTGCTGTTAGCATTTAGTGCCCACCCACTCGCACCCCCGCCCAGCATCCCTGCAAGTGCTCTCCAGTCAGTCTCCATAGTTAGAGACTCATTCTTCCTGCACCTGGCAACAGGATTACATTGTTCTCCAAGGAACGCTGGGGGTGGGTGGGTGGGGGCTGTCCAATTCAACTATACCACCGAAAAGAAATTCTCCTACCTCTACGGCTATAGCGGGTGCAGAGGGCATGTTATTCCTTTCAGGGTTAAATTCTCATTTGTGGGCACCCATGTGGCCCGGCCAAAGCAGGCTCTGGCACCTCCTCGACCTACTGAAAGGTGTCCTGCGATGCATCAGAGAGACATGTCAGTCAGCCTTTTAGGTAGTGGGAAATCTCTGATGTTGCCACGTAGTTGCAGGTAAGTCCCAACTCTCTCTGGTTATTGTGAAACTTCATTTGTTTTTTTGGGGTCTCCCAGGGATTTCAGTGGGGAGTTTTGGCAGGGGACTGGAAGCACAGGGAAGATTAGGGACAAAAACAAGTAACAGGACGGGTGGATCAGGAAGGTGTTTTTTTCCCCCCACCTTTGTAACAAAGAGTGATGCTATGCGTGAAAGGATGGATGGAATTAGCTACGTAAAAACCAAAGTATCTGTGCATCTGGAAAACCACAAGTGACTAAAAAGCCACACACACATAAGAAGAGCATCTGCAATGTATGTGCCTGAATGTGGGTCAAGATCGTCACCTGCAGCTGTTAAAATGAAAAGGCTAAGTACATTTACGACCCACTGAATGAATGCTCGTGAGAGTACAGAAAACCAAGACTCCTCACAGAATGTCGGTGACAATACAAATGGGTTTTGTGTCTTTTTGCAGTGTACACCAAGAGCGTTCAAAGTACTTTGTTCACGTCTTTTCGACGCAGTAAATCCACTCCTGAAATCTGTTACACATATCAGAGATGGTGAAAGATGTGTACGTACAGCTTTTTTGTTTCACTCTGTGACGGGATAATCTTTGAGGAATGTACCAATGCGCGTTCCTCCTGCACATTTCCTTGACTGACTTTCCCTAGAAGTTGCTAGTGTGTTTTCCACCAGAAAGCAGGAATGGGTGGTTGAAGAACAGGTATCTGCTGTAAGCAAATGTAAAGGGTGCATTTCGTCACAGTCTTGTGGCTTGGACATCTGTACCTGCTACAGACATTACAGCGAATACTGGAGAGAATAATTAATAATAATAGTAATAATAATACCACCGATAACATGATCTCCATAAGTGCCAGGAAGCAAGCAAAGAACCTGTTGGGTTGTATATGCTGCTCACCACCCCACGAAGCAGGTGCCATTCCCGCCACCCTCACTGTACACCTGTGCAGACTGTGGCACACGGGGGAGGAGTGCGTCGCCCAGGGTCTCCTGGCTCCTCAAAGAGGGCCCCAGTGTTCAGGTCCCAGGTCTACCACCTCTAGATTGCTCACCGGTTTGCAGGATGCTTTCCTGCTCTTCCCAGCACTAGAATGAAATAAAAGGTGCATTGGGAAGAGAGTAAAAGAGCCAGCGAAACGTCCTTAAAAGTGTAATAACATAGGAATCGTCCACAGTACTGTGTTAAACGGAAGGGGGAAGGGGAGAAGCAATGTAGGAGACCGTTCATACAGTACCACTCGAGTATTATAAAACGATAAATAATACGTGCAAAGAAGAGCATCGGGAAGAAAAGAGGTACTTGTTCATTTATTCCATGAATACGTGTTGCGAGCTCACAGCTAGGCGCTGTTTTGTGGGGGTGCCGAGAATACAATGCTGGGCAGACGCAGAGCAGGACAACCGTGATGCCTGCCTTACTCAGTTAGCAAGGTTACACGATGATATCGACCACTGGGGCGGGGATCGCAGGGCATTTCTCCTCTCCACCTCAGGTATTGCTTGTTTCACTCTTTTCCACTGTGTATTCCTGTAGGAAGAGAAATGAATAAAGCATTTTAAAGTCTTTTTCAAAAGGTGTTTAGTGACGAGGGTAACCTGCTGAAAATCTGCGTTTAGAAAGAGATATTCAAGTCATTATGCAACATGAACCTCATGTCTAAAGTGCACCTTAATGAATGAAAAGCCCCTAAGGATACTTACGCTGAAATATTGTTAAGTGGTCATCACTGGGTGATGGGACTGCGGAAACCATTGGATTTCTTTATCAAGCTTTCATTACCTGTCCTCCAAATTTTCGTCACTGACCGTGAGCGACTTCTACAACGACAGAACATCTTTTATCCTATGCAATACTCGGGTCCGTAAAACCCAGGAGATGCACCACCTCTAGCACGGCAATTCCGTGCTACTACCCCTTAGTCACCTCAGTCTCACTGAGATTACTGTGCAACGAAGGAGAGAGCCTTGAGACGGCAAAGACCTGGGCTCTGACTCGCCTCTGTCACCAAGAAGCTAGATGGCCTTCGCGAAGTCATCTGACCTGTCCGAGGTCAGAAAAACGGGTTCTTAAGGCATGTTTAATGACCTACACGAATGCCAACCGCACAGGGCCAAATGAAAAAGGAATCAGATAGGCTCCTGTTGCTATGTTGTAATCCAGGGCTAGGAAAAGATTAGGTCCGACATACATAAAGGGAAATGACCAGGCAAGTAAACTTTTCAAAACGTCACCGTATGTATTGGGCACCCACTAAGTGCTAGGTACCGCTCTGGTGCCGAGGACGAAGGAGCTCAACAAACAAACATGCACCACAGTTCCTGCCCGCACAGCGGTGAGCTGTGCTGCTCACCCTTGGATCACAGGTAATAATGTTTTGAACTCAAGATTCCCCCAAGCGTTCGACATTTACGATGTGTCTGTATCATTTTTCAGTGAGGTGGCTGTAAAGCTGAGAGAGCGATTTTGAAACAGGTGCAATTGAGTTTACAGAGGAGGAGGTTGAAGTCGTGGCGCAAAAATGGACGTCACTACATTGAAGAAGCCCCCGCTGTGCGGCCGTTTATCAGAAATAGCACCCCTGGTCGACCCGTGGGCTGCGGGCACTGTGGTTTAGGTTACGGTCCGTATCCGTCCTCCGAATTTTCGACAGCGAGGTCCACCGGCAAGACCGAAGGATTTACTCAGGACGGTTCGTAAAAGCGAAAACAACGTGGGGAAAGCCACCGACTAGACGCAGAGACCCAGAGAGGCCAGTTGTTGAGCAGCGGACCGGTCGCCCCCGGAGGAGAAAGGCCAAAGTGAAAGAGCAAATGGGTTTTCTCCTCGGGCCGTGAGTTGTGCCGGCAGGCCCCAAGGCCGGAAGAAGCTGCGGCGCCGGGAGCCGCGCGGCGCGGGCGCGGGCGCAGGCGCAGCAGAAAAGCGGCCGGTTTTCGCTGAAAAGCCTCCGCGCTGTTTTTTCGGGCGCGAGGGGCGGGGGAGTGACGGGCAGGAGGACGGGCGCGTGGCGCCACACTGCCCCCAGCAGGCCGGAGAAACAGAGCGCCAGCAGTCCGGGAGGAAAAGCCACCTTCCTCGCTGGCTTTCCGCGCACAGCCGTGAGGTGGTGGCTGAGGAGGAGAAGGGCGTGACGACGACCAGCAGGGAAAAGAAAGAAGCGGACCGGGCCGAGTGGCCCGGGTCCGGCCGTCCGCCGGCGCGACAGGCTCCCGCAGTCCCGTCCCCGGAACCAGAGCAACGGGCGGCCGGAAGGACGGGGCTGCGCTCGGCCGGGCCGGTTTCGGGCCTGCGGGCGGAGGGAGCCCAGCGAGGTCGGTGCCCGTCTCCCCGCGGGCGTCCGCCGCGGGCTTCCTCGCGGACCCCGTTAGCGAAGTGTCGGCGGAGGGACCCGACCGGGGATGTCCACGCCCTGCTGCTGTCGGCCGACAGCCGCGGCCCCAGCTGCCTGTACCGACCCCCCGGCCGCCTCTCCACGCCCGGGCCCGCGCCCGCGCCCACCCTGTTACGCAGGCTCGCCCCGCGGCGCTCCTCGCGCAGCCCTCTCAAAAACAAATCCCGCGAATGTAGGATTCTGAGAAGGGGCCTGGCCTTCTTGCTTGGCAGATCCCAAACACAGGCCTCATTTGTGGTCCCTACGACAAACATTGTGTATCTGCTTCCCGTCTGGGTACTTTGACGGAATGACCTTGTGCCTAGACAGCCGTCAAAGAAATGCACTGTAACGTCAGTTTCCCTACCTGCTAGCTTGTTGCGGAAGACTGTAGCTTCGACATCATGACTGATGCTCTGTTAGAAAACGAGTATACTCTTGGGGGAAAGCTGTCCTCTCCGGAGCTCTTCTTCGGAAGGACTGTGTTTGCCGGGCAGCTGTGCTAAACCGGGGCTCCAATAAATCTCTAATAAAACTCTCTTCTGGAGTTTTACGCTCGGACCTCTTTTCCTCCACGTTTCTTGGGGGGTAGTCAGAGGCCCTCAGAGTGACGCGCCTTGTGTAGCCCAGGGCTTCCCCGGTCGTGGCGCTAGGTATGGGCACAGAGGGGCCCCTTGTGCCCCTCCAGCCTCACAGCGCCCTCCGCTGAGCGGGTGAGTCCTCCTGACACCCGGACCTCCTCAGTTTTTCAGTTGGCGCTCCTGACCTTTGTTTGAGCTGGGTAAAACTTACCCTGGTATATATTCTAGGCAGGTTGACCTAGGGAAAGCCAAGGCTGATGGGATTGGCTAACACTGTTTGGCGAAAATGTTAGAGTGAAAAACTAGACACAACACGGTAAGGCTGGAACAAGATCGGTAAATGTAGGACAGACTGAGAATTCAGCTGCGAAGAATAGGGACACTTGCCCCTTCCTCCCAGAAGGCAGGAAGTGTTTGAGGGTATCCCTCGGGACCTGAGGCTGTCCCACCGCATCACCCTTAAAAATCACATTAAAATTGGTATATTGGCTCGTCCGGGGACACACACATAGGGACCGATCACCCAGTGCTTCACCGTCCCCTTAGTCAGTTGCTCAAGCCTCCCTAAAAGTTTAAACGCAAAACATCGGGATACCCTTCTTCAAAGACAGAACAATTCCCAAATGCTCAACAGCCACCCAGCAGCACCCCAGCTGGATTCATTCACGTGCAATACGTATGGCGGCTTTGACTTGCAAGCACTTAACTAAACGGGAAACCCTGAGTAAGGAAAACGAGGGAATGGCAAAATGCTCTCTTCACAGGACACGAGAAACTCTCGGATCCCGTAGCTAAATCAGAAAGACGTGCGGAGACAGCGGCCAACGTCGTCTCGACCTCGTCTGCTCCTACTCCCTTCTGTCCTCTTCTTCCCGAGCTCCCCCGTTGGGGCTTGCCTGCATTGCCACCTTCTCCTCAACCTCAGAAATTTACTCTTGCTGGCCCTAAAAGTTTTAAAGCTCCCTTAAGGAGAAAGTATAACCGGGTGGGAAGCATCAGAGTTTACAGCACGTGATCTCAAGCTGAACTCAAGAGTCTAACTAAAGAGTTTCATGACCCTTCACAAGACCGAGTAGGGTTTGCAAAGGAATTTGATCTGAGCCTCTGAACCTGACTAGTCAGCTCTGTGTCCGCTTACACATATGTTAGTATCAGAGAGCAAAGCTAAAGAATGGATAGATGACGCGGAATTGGTTAAACTGCCATTGAGGATTTTCGTAGACGTGAGGCTGTTAATCTTGAAAACTGCAGGAGAACTACACAAAGGCTGCATCAAGCAATCCCCCCAAATTTCCCTAAAAACGTAGACTGGGCCAAACCACAACAACGTAAAAGAAAGCCAGACAAACCTATCTTGGATCATTTTGAGAGACTGGCAAAAAACAACCTCTTAGACAACATTCAGGGATGCCTTTGAAAGCTTTCAAGGCCATCAAAACAACCCACTTTAAAATTCTGCCTCTTTACAAGGTTTGGAAGAAGAATTGGCTTTGCCGATAAAATGATACGATGTGACGTGGGCTACCTTACCTAGTACTGCCGTCGTTACTCTTGCAGATCAACTTGCAATAACTTCATTAAAGAGAGAGAAGGCCGAGGCTACTAAGATGATAAATTTACGGTTACAACAACAACAACTGGGTAATCCCAGCTGAAAACCTTTCCAGGGACCCCTTGAGGTCAAAAGACAGTCTCTGTTAGTAGGGTAGAAAGCCTGGACATCTTAGAAAAGACCGTCACAAGCTTAGGCGGCACCTTGAAAAGCAAAAGAAAAGGAGGACTAGGGATACTCTGGGGAAAAAGGGAGGACATTCCCCTTCTTGCTTACTTACACTTTAGGAGAGATTAATAATACAACTGAAGGGGAGACCTCTAAGGCCTTAATAGACACAGGGGCCACACTAGTCCTTCTTAACCCTACCTTACTGCTTGGGGTAAAAATTTGGTTCCAACGATAGGGGTCTCCAGTATGCCCATTCAAGTCTTTCAAGTCCACACCTATAACTTTTCACGTAGGAAATATCACCGGGAAGTGCTCATTTCTGTTCCTTGACAGTGCTCCGATCCCTTTAACGGGCAGAGATTTTTCTCGAAATCTATAGTGCCCACATCAGTGTCTCTTCTAAACAAGACATGTTTTTAGATTTAGAAAGGAAAAATGAAGTGGAATTTGGTTCTGAAAGAATAATGATTCCTACTGCTCCCAGAACCAGTGAGCTATATTATTAATTACCCCACGTACCGGCAGAGTTATGGACTACTCCCTCTGACACCAGAAAAATTAAGCCAGCCACGCCTATGAAAGTAACTATTGATGAAACAAAAGCCTTTGCCAATATCTGACAACATCAGCTTAAACCTGAAGCAATAATAGATGGAGTAAAGCCTATTCTGCGAGAGTATCTTTTAAAAGGACTTATTATTCCCCGCACCAGTCTTTGTAATACTCCTGTTTCACTTGTAAGACAATCAAATGGGAAAGGATGGAGATCTGTCCGAGATTTAAGAGCACCGAGTAATTTTGCGATACCCTGTCACCCTGTAGCCCTTAACCTGCATACCTTACTTTCTTCAGTTCCCCCAGACACTACTTGTTTCTCTGTGACGGACCGATGTAGTGCATTTTCCAGTATTCCCATGGAAAAGGACAGTCAATATTTGTTTGCCTTCACCTGGGAAGATAGACAATACACGTGGACAGTTACACCACAAGGGTGTACTCAGAGTCCAACTTACTTCTCTCAGATTCCAAACGTAGATTTAGCAGATACTAAACCTCCTAATAATGCCACCCTGATTCACTATGTTGATGACGGTTTTTATGTTCTACCTCCGAGATAAACTCTCAAAAAGCGAGAGTTACCAATGTAACTCTAGCTTAGATGCGATACTCTCCACCCCGATCCTTTACTTCCCACCGAAGAAGGTAGTCATGAACATGACTGCATCCCCTTAAGTGATTTTT
Source organism: Manis pentadactyla (assembly GCF_030020395.1). NCBI lineage: Eukaryota > Metazoa > Chordata > Mammalia > Pholidota > Manidae > Manis > Manis pentadactyla. The sequence continues at coordinate 46,769,248 of NC_080038.1, forward strand.
TTTTTTCTTATCCCCAGGAACGATCGACAGGGAACTCCTATTAATACTGCCGGTTTTATTTGGTTTACAGATGACTCATATCTTAAGGATGCTACAGGACTTTACCAGGCTGGATGTGCCATTATTTCTTCGACAGATGTTACTGAAACCTGTTCTTTGCCTACTGCTAAATCAGTACAAGCTGAACTGATTGCTTTAAGAACTCAGCCTTGCCATTTAGCTAGCGATACAATAGCTAATATGTATACTGACAGCCGTTAATCCCTTTGGGATAGCACATGATTTTGATATGCTGTGGAAACAGCAGGGTGTTCTCACCTCTCCTGGGCAACCTATCAAAAATGGCCAATTCCTGAGGCTGTCCAGTTAGCAAAACAAGCACCTATTATGAAGGTCCTTGGACATCCTAAGTCAAATACTATGGGAGCTTAAAGGCAGCCACCTTGCGGATGCGGCGGCAAAACAAGCTGCCCCAAGTGGTAATTATGCAAAATCTCGAGAACGTCCTCTACTTTTCACAACTAAAGACTTCAGAAGATTTCCTCGTTGTATAGGCTCAGAGAGTAGCTACTGATGAGGGAAAAAACTGGGGCATCAAAAAGGGGAAACTTTGCTTCCACTACAGAGGTATGTCTTGGGTCCAGTAACAAACCTCTCATACTCGGAGTCCAAATGCCATACCTACCTGTATTCACCAAACGAATCAGTCACTGGGGACCTGAAAAAAATGGTTCTATGGGGAAAACAGTATTGCTGGAGACCTTTTACTTACTGCATTCGCTCATATGGTTTACTCTCACTGTACTGTTTGTCCTAAATATAATCCCGGAAAGCCCCTTCATGGTTCCCAGGGTCATTTTCCTTTGCTGATGGGACCTTTCGAGATGTGGCAAGTGGATTTCATTCAATTGCCGTCATCTCAGGGATATAGATAATGTCTTTGTACTAGCTTGTATGTTTTCACATTGGGTGGAAGCTTTCCCTTGGAGAAGAGCAACGGCCCTCGCTGTTGGAACATTGTCACTAGAGAAAAATGATTCCCACCTGGGGAACGCCATCTGAATTACATAGCGATGGAGGGTCGTATTTTACCGGAAAAGTAATTAATTCTATCTGCAGTATCTGGCCTATAAGGCATGCCGCATTTTCAGTGTGCTTATCCTCCTCAGCCATCTGGGTTGGTAGAAAGGGCTAATATTAGGTATCATAAAAACTCAATTGGCAAAACTCATGGACGTCTTTAACCTTCCCTGACCAAAAGCTCACCCACTAGCTTTACCAAGTCTCAGATCTACACCCTTTGGAAAACACCAGCTCTCGCCACTTGAGATTACAACGGATAGACCAATGCGATTAGATGAAGGAGAACGTGAACCTCCTCTATTAAAGGGAGATATTTCTCGTTATTGCTCTGGTCTTATTAAACCACTCAAGCAAAATGAACCTTTAGTTACCCTTTTCTCACTAGCCTCCAAGGAGATGAAGAATTTAAAGACCGTGGGTTACAACCCGGAGACTGTGTCTATGAGAAGAGACACCAAATGAAAAGACTCCTTACAGCCTCCCTGGAAGGGATCTTACCTGGTGTTACTAACCAGTCCTTGTGCTGCTAAAGTAAAAGGTATGGGCTCATGGATTCACACTTCTCATTTTCAAAGGGCTCCTATGCCTCAGTGGACTTCAACTCCCATTTCTGATATTTGACTCCAATTGACCAAATAAACTTCATCTGACTAGGATGAGAACCAGCCGACATCTGAATGACATGCTTTTCCCATGATCCCCGACCTCGCCTGTACATGCCAATATTCTCCATCTTTTGCTCTTAACCCTCTGTTTCTCCCCATTAATACTGGAAGATCCTGATGCTAACATATTCTTACGATGGCTATATTTGTTTACAAAAGAAAAAAAAAAAGGGTCATTCGGTCAAACTGTTGGGTCTTTGGACAGCTACCTATATCCAGTACTTCTTGGGTTACCTTGGTGGGTTTCCCTACTCCAAGGAAAAGACTGGTCTAGTTTGCGGTCTCGAATACATACACGAATACGTGAGTGTCAACGCAGTATTACAATCCCAAGTTACTAACTGGGATCCAGATTACTGCCCTGTTAGTCTATCTCGCCCTGGCCACGGGTTCACCTTTTCACAGTGTGATATCACTAAGCAAGCCCAACAAAAAGGAGACTTACTCCTTATTTTTATAAGCCAACTGGCGTAACTGATGACAGACTTTTTCCCAGCTACTGGATGGATTTGTATGGCTCAACCCTGGTTACAAAAAATCAAGTTCAGTTGCTCCACTCTGTTGGGAACAAAGAAATAATTCTAAGGATAACCCTCCAAACTGTACGTGACAAACGTGACAAACGGGATGCATACCTTACCAATACTGTAAGTGTTGAGGGGACCGATGTGTATTTTCCTCGGTCCTTGTCCCCGCCGCGACAAAGAATCGAAGGGCAGAGACACAGTAGTGAAGCAGAGTAAAGTTTTATTTAAAGTTACTTAAGGAGAGAAAAAGTGCAGCAGGCAACCTCAGCGAGGAGAGGCGCCCTGAAAGGTTGGAGAGAGAGAGTGTAAGATTAAAAGGTTACGCACTTAGAAAGTGCAGGCGACCACAGAGAGAGGAGCGCCCCGAAAGGTTGGGGGATCCCCCTTTTAAGGATTCATCAGGAGTGTGACTAAGGGCTGGGGGTGCAGACTTGTTAAGTGGTCTCTGAATATTTAGAATTAGCACAAGGAACTTCCTGCTCTGATTTCTCCCCTGAGATAACCGGCATCTTGGTCTGGGAGCATATCAAACAAGACTGCCTGCCCAGCCCCCAAGGTGGGCTGAGTTATTGTCTGTTTGCTAAAGAGTAAGTTAAGAATCTTACTTACTAACTTCCTCGGTGTTAAAATGCAATCTTATCTTTAAGATGGAATCCTTCCTGCCTTTTACTATGTTGTTTACGGCTGGGCCTGCATGCTAAATTAGTTGGCTAGGTTGCAAACTACTTGATTAGGGCCAAAGGAGAAGAAAAACCCAGCATATAGGTAAAGTTAAAAAAATAAGCTGGGCCTGCATGATTAACACAATAAAGACATGGGCTATGCTGAGGTACCCTCCTTTACCTGGGGAATATTCAAACATTCCAGGCCAGGCTGCTCCTGGCTTTTTGAGCTTTAACTGATTAACTCTGGGCTTTCCTGGCCTTATGCTCTTTCCACCCCGCTCATATCTGTTTTCCTGCCTAACATAACCACGCCCTAACATTATTAGCAAGTGGTGATTGGTTTGCTGCTGACTGGCTCTGGAGGCCTGGTAGTTACTGGATTGCTCCTGATGGAACTCAGTGGCTTTGGCTCTGCAGAACTAATCTCAGGCCTTGGCTTCTACCTGGACCGTTCGGGAGATAGACTTTGGGATTCCCTTGGACAAGGAAAGATCAAGCACACGTCTCCACTGTCGCAACTATGCCACATTTGAAGGCCTCGTGGACACGTGCTGTTTTTCATGGGTATGGCCATTTAACGATTGTATTTACTCCTTCTATAGGAATTGAGGATGTCATCGTTCACACCGACACACCAGATTTACTCAACAAGCTCTAAGTGGGAGCCAACAAGGATTATCCCGTCTTGATGCAGAAGTAACTCGCGAAAAAAGTGCTGTACAGGATCATATGGCTTTAGACATTCTAACTGTACCTCAAGGGGGGTACTCGTGCCATAATTAAAACAGAATGTTGTTTTCATACAAGACAGTTTGGAAAACATTACCCACTTCTTAAGCCATGTGAAAACTCCCATCGCTGCGTTAGGTACCGCTGCTCCTGGTGCTAATGACCTTCGTGCCCCATGGTTTGGGCCCTGGGGCTCCGGAACGATATTCGGTATAGTCTGATATTTGGTATAGTCTGCATTACTGTCCTAATTGCAATTACTTGTCTTTGCCTTTGTAATTGCTGTTCACTCGGGGCTAGCTCCTCTCTGGCCCCCCAAATTTAAAAAGAAGCACGTAGGATCAAAGCACAACAATGTGACCCAACTGAAAATGCATACCGTCTTTAATTCAAAACCATAGTGGCCGGATGACACGGAGCTTCTGCGTTCCCTGCAATATTCCAGTAACTCAACCAAAGATTACTGAGACGTGCAGGAACGCGAGGAGCTCCGGGCAGACGAAATTTCACTCTGGCATCAGGGGACTAATATGGATCATCAGTGCTTCCTACAGGAAGATTTTGATCAAAAGAGGAAAATGTCAAGAAGAAATGTAAAGAATGCACGATTCTGAGAAGTGCCTGGCCTTACCGCTTGGGTTATCGCAAACGAAGGCCTGATTTGCGGTCTCTAGGACAAACGTTGTGTATCTGCTGCACGTCTGCATACCTTTGGGGAATTACCCTGTGCCTAGATAATGATCAAAGAAGAGCCCTGTAATGTCAGCTGTCTCTACCTGCTAACTTGCAGTTTCAGACTGTAGCTTTGACGTCATGACTGGATATTCTTCGTCAGCAAACGAATATCATCTTGTAAGAAAGCTGTCCTCTCCGGGGCTCTCTTCTTCTGGGCAAGGGCTACGTTTCCTGGGCTCAAATAAACTTCTAATAACGCTTTTCTGGAGCTTAGGATTTCTTTTTACCGGCAGCCTTCACTCATCTGATTACAGTTAATTCATGAGGATGAGGAGAAGGTGGCAATGCAGGCAAGCCCCAACGGGGGAGCTCGGGAAGAAGAGGACAGAAGGGAGTAGGAGCAGACGAGGTCGAGACGACGTTGGCCGCTGTCTCCGCACGTCTTTCTGATTTAGCTACGGGATCCGAGAGTTTCTCGTGTCCTGTGAAGAGAGCATTTTGCCATTCCCTCGTTTTCCTTACTCAGGGTTTCCCGTTTAGTTAAGTGCTTGCAAGTCAAAGCCGCCATACGTATTGCACGTGAATGAATCCAGCTGGGGTGCTGCTGGGTGGCTGTTGAGCATTTGGGAATTGTTCTGTCTTTGAAGAAGGGTATCCCGATGTTTTGCGTTTAAACTTTTAGGGAGGCTTGAGCAACTGACTAAGGGGACGGTGAAGCACTGGGTGATCGGTCCCTATGTGTGTGTCCCCGGACGAGCCAATATACCAATTTTAATGTGATTTTTAAGGGTGATGCGGTGGGACAGCCTCAGGTCCCGAGGGATACCCTCAAACACTTCCTGCCTTCTGGGAGGAAGGGGCAAGTGTCCCTATTCTTCGCAGCTGAATTCTCAGTCTGTCCTACATTTACCGATCTTGTTCCAGCCTTACCGTGTTGTGTCTAGTTTTTCACTCTAACATTTTCGCCAAACAGTGTTAGCCAATCCCATCAGCCTTGGCTTTCCCTAGGTCAACCTGCCTAGAATATATACCAGGGTAAGTTTTACCCAGCTCAAACAAAGGTCAGGAGCGCCAACTGAAAAACTGAGGAGGTCCGGGTGTCAGGAGGACTCACCCGCTCAGCGGAGGGCGCTGTGAGGCTGGAGGGGCACAAGGGGCCCCTCTGTGCCCATACCTAGCGCCACGACCGGGGAAGCCCTGGGCTACACAAGGCGCGTCACTCTGAGGGCCTCTGACTACCCCCCAAGAAACGTGGAGGAAAAGAGGTCCGAGCGTAAAACTCCAGAAGAGAGTTTTATTAGAGATTTATTGGAGCCCCGGTTTAGCACAGCTGCCCGGCAAACACAGTCCTTCCGAAGAAGAGCTCCGGAGAGGACAGCTTTCCCCCAAGAGTATACTCGTTTTCTAACAGAGCATCAGTCATGATGTCGAAGCTACAGTCTTCCGCAACAAGCTAGCAGGTAGGGAAACTGACGTTACAGTGCATTTCTTTGACGGCTGTCTAGGCACAAGGTCATTCCGTCAAAGTACCCAGACGGGAAGCAGATACACAATGTTTGTCGTAGGGACCACAAATGAGGCCTGTGTTTGGGATCTGCCAAGCAAGAAGGCCAGGCCCCTTCTCAGAATCCTACATTCGCGGGATTTGTTTTTGAGAGGGCCGCGCGAGGAGCGCCGCGGGGCGAGCCTGCGTAACAGGGTGGGCGCGGGCGCGGGCCCGGGCGTGGAGAGGCGGCCGGGGGGTCGGTACAGGCAGCTGGGGCCGCGGCTGTCGGCCGACAGCAGCAGGGCGTGGACATCCCCGGTCGGGTCCCTCCGCCGACACTTCGCTAACGGGGTCCGCGAGGAAGCCCGCGGCGGACGCCCGCGGGGAGACGGGCACCGACCTCGCTGGGCTCCCTCCGCCCGCAGGCCCGAAACCGGCCCGGCCGAGCGCAGCCCCGTCCTTCCGGCCGCCCGTTGCTCTGGTTCCGGGGACGGGACTGCGGGAGCCTGTCGCGCCGGCGGACGGCCGGACCCGGGCCACTCGGCCCGGTCCGCTTCTTTCTTTTCCCTGCTGGTCGTCGTCACGCCCTTCTCCTCCTCAGCCACCACCTCACGGCTGTGCGCGGAAAGCCAGCGAGGAAGGTGGCTTTTCCTCCCGGACTGCTGGCGCTCTGTTTCTCCGGCCTGCTGGGGGCAGTGTGGCGCCACGCGCCCGTCCTCCTGCCCGTCACTCCCCCGCCCCTCGCGCCCGAAAAAACAGCGCGGAGGCTTTTCAGCGAAAACCGGCCGCTTTTCTGCTGCGCCTGCGCCCGCGCCCGCGCCGCGCGGCTCCCGGCGCCGCAGCTTCTTCCGGCCTTGGGGCCTGCCGGCACAACTCACGGCCCGAGGAGAAAACCCATTTGCTCTTTCACTTTGGCCTTTCTCCTCCGGGGGCGACCGGTCCGCTGCTCAACAACTGGCCTCTCTGGGTCTCTGCGTCTAGTCGGTGGCTTTCCCCACGTTGTTTTCGCTTTTACGAACCGTCCTGAGTAAATCCTTCGGTCTTGCCGGTGGACCTCGCTGTCGAAAATTCGGAGGACGGATACGGACCGTAACCTAAACCACAGTGCCCGCAGCCCACGGGTCGACCAGGGGTGCTATTTCTGATAAACGGCCGCACAGCGGGGGCTTCTTCAATGTAGTGACGTCCATTTTTGCGCCACGACTTCAACCTCCTCCTCTGTAAACTCAATTGCACCTGTTTCAAAATCGCTCTCTCAGCTTTACAGCCACCTCACTGAAAAATGATACAGACACATCGTAAATGTCGAACGCTTGGGGGAATCTTGAGTTCAAAACATTATTACCTGTGATCCAAGGGTGAGCAGCACAGCTCACCGCTGTGCGGGCAGGAACTGTGGTGCATGTTTGTTTGTTGAGCTCCTTCGTCCTCGGCACCAGAGCGGTACCTAGCACTTAGTGGGTGCCCAATACATACGGTGACGTTTTGAAAAGTTTACTTGCCTGGTCATTTCCCTTTATGTATGTCGGACCTAATCTTTTCCTAGCCCTGGATTACAACATAGCAACAGGAGCCTATCTGATTCCTTTTTCATTTGGCCCTGTGCGGTTGGCATTCGTGTAGGTCATTAAACATGCCTTAAGAACCCGTTTTTCTGACCTCGGACAGGTCAGATGACTTCGCGAAGGCCATCTAGCTTCTTGGTGACAGAGGCGAGTCAGAGCCCAGGTCTTTGCCGTCTCAAGGCTCTCTCCTTCGTTGCACAGTAATCTCAGTGAGACTGAGGTGACTAAGGGGTAGTAGCACGGAATTGCCGTGCTAGAGGTGGTGCATCTTTTATTGTTGCTCCGTGTTTTCATCAGCTGTCAACATATTGGGTGTCCCCAGAAGGACCCTGACCTGCAGCCTAGGTGATTGGCAGGACTCGGATTCTGGAATGCATCCTAACGTTTTCTGGTCCGGTGGTTCAAAGCTACGAATTCAACCTAGCTTGCTACGTTGGATCACCGACTTGGGTCGTGTAGTGGATGGCAGGGGCTGTGAGTGAGAGTACACTGAATACGAAGTTAGGGGCCCAGTTACCGGCAGGCTAGTGGAGTGAGGAACACGGTCGTTTGTCAGCAAGTTGTAGGTACGAAGCGAGCGTGACCTGACTGCAGTGGTCTTTCTCTCCCCAAGTCCAGGTAATACTTGTGGCACTGCTTTGGCATGCCTCCCAACGCTGAAAAAAGTCACATTCGTCTTACAAAACAAGTTTCATCTTGCACAGTACTGTACACAGATAATCTGAACACACTTATACGGACAACTTCTTCACCATAAAGACGTTGTTGGGTTGGACAAGCAGGTCTTCACCAGTTTTTCTTTCTGTTAGGGCCGCGTGCAGTGCCTTGCACCAGGGATCATCAACTGGCCTTCCAGTTCCAGCTCCACCGGCCTTACTTATTTTACTCTCCCAGTCGCTTTGCTTGTCTGGGCCTGCTGTCTCCTCAGCGTTAGGAAGAAGAGTCAGGCTAAGTTAGCGCGGGGCGCAGGCAGGGAGGTCCAGGGAGGGGTGTGGCTAAAGAGCCTCTGTTACCAGTACAGTAGCTCCTCTTTCTCCTTTTTACGTATTGGACCTTTTTTTCCAGGAAAAGTTTAGTTTACTTTAGCAAAGAGCTCGAAATCCACTGGTCTGCATGACCTCTAAGATTCCCTCTGTGCTCACTCTCCCAGACAACTAAGGAAGAACGGAGAGGAAGACAATTGTAAATATGAATAGACTTGGCCATCCTTAGGAGTAGCAGGCACTAAAAAGTAATCTCTAAGCCGAGGTCCCCAACACTGTCAAGCTGTTACACCAGCCCTCGTCTTAATCCAAAGACTATGTGAAAAAAAGCGAAACTTTTGTCTTTTTAAGAGCTAGTGCACTTTTGCTCCCTTACTAAACAGACGAGGCTGTATCCTAACTAAGTAGCCACATAAGCACACGCACTGCAGCAACACTGAAAACCAAACTCTGTGGAAATGTGAGCCCCTGTTTTGTTCTCAGTTTAATGAGTTTGCTATCACATATCTTTTCCAAACAGCAAACCATAGGTTTCCCTGTATTTGTTTCCTAACAGCACATGAGCTTGCATTGTTTCGGCACACACACCTTTTATCTGCATTGTAAGGATGTAGGGAAATTCTTTACTTCCCCCAAGTTACGATTCCAGAGCTTGTGCTCTTATCCGTCACAAAGCCATCGTCGTGGGCTGGCTGAGAGTTACAGAGCACGTACTACTTATTATGTGTCAGGCTCTGTGCTGAGTCCTTTGGATGCACGGTAGCCTCATTCATGACGGAAACCTTATCGGGTAGGTTAGTGTAATTATCCCCACTAAGCAGCTGAGAAAGCAAACGGCTACTCAGATCACTGCTAAGAATGTCTGTACAATACAAACCGTACTGAGGGACAGATGACTAAGGCACAGATTTCCCTTGACTCTCAGTACCAGGAACGCTTGGGCTTGCCCTGAGAAAATGGTTTGTTTTGGCCCAGTGGTGACTGTAGTTCACGCAAGTGATCCTGTAGAACTCCTTGCCTTGGCTGCTAGCAAACTGGGGTCAGGCTAGTGGTAGAACTGCTGAGAAAAAAAGTGAGTGAAAGCAATTCAAACAGAGGCTAAAATCTTTATTCAGCTGATGTGCATCCCCTTAAGACCAGGACGATCTCTGAAGCGAAGCAGAACTAGAGCTTTTCTGGGGAAAGGAGAAGAGAGGTGATGACTGTGGTATTTCCCAGGTTGCAGTTTAGTTTGTTGGCTTAAGTGCTACCAATGTGTGGTTGGAATGGTGGGGAAACTGGTCCGCCTTTTTCGTGTGTCCTGCTGGGCTCCTTGGTGCAATCTCATTGCAGCAGGTATCAGAAGAGCTCTCGGAGAGCTGCTTTTTGTCTGCTTTACTGCTTGTTGTCTTCTGGTCGGTGGAAGTAACAACCACCAAACCCAAGGTGGAGGAGGGAGGAGAAAAGAGAAGTGAGGCGAAGAGAAGCGAGGCCAAGAGAAGAGAAGAGAGGAGAAGAGAAGAGAAGAGAAGAGAAGAGAAGAGAAGAGAAGAGAAAGAAGAGAAGAGAAGTTAAAGGAGGCAAGGTCTGAAGCAAGGAAAACTGGGGTCTCTTTGAATCATTTCACGGCGCCTCCTCTTAAACAAGGTGAAGTGCCTTTGTCATCAGCCAGTTGCTTTCGGAGAGGAAGCAACAGCGACGTACAAGGGCTGTGCACTGAGTCAAGGGGTCTCTCATAGCGGGTTGGGGAAGTAGTTTGTTCTTCGGTCTTCTGGCCCTTAATCACTGCTTGACAGGATCATCTGCTTGGATAGGACAGTGCTGCCGGTCTTGATTAGATGTGATTGGATGCAGTTGACGAGGAGTATTCTTATCAGAATTCAAAGGAAAATGATCAGTAGCCCTTGGGGGAAAGTGCATCCCCAGGACTGTATATCCCTGTTGGGAATACTCAGGGACAGGGGTCCCGTGCTCAGCCACCCAATGACGACGGGAGGGCCCAGAGTGCAGGAGTGGGTCGTGCACTCGACAAACGTTTCGGCTGGCTTCACAGATGTGCTGATTCTCCAAAAGGACATCTGAGAGGTTTGGGTGGTCGTACGGGGCAGCACTCGTCGTTGTCAACCGCACAAGTGCATCCCTAGGTGCCAGCATGGTGTCTAATGCCGGTCGATGATGAGCAGCAGCCACTGGAGTCCCGGCACCTCTCAAGCGTGTCAGTACTTTGGGTGGCATCGTTGGCCGCTCTGGCAACTTCACGGATGAGAGAGCACGGGAAACCCAGACACTGCATCGAACTTCTTCAGCAGCGCAACAGAGCCCCTCCTCCAGAGAAGAGTGCACCGTAAGACCTGTTCCCGGTGGCGGCGAGCACACCTAGGTCGCTCCCAAGCTGTTGACGTTCTTCACGGAGCTCCTTCTCGTCCCCTGATGAGAATGGGTGTTTTGCAGAGGGATGTTCTTGCTCCTTCCCACGGACTGTTCCCGTGCAGGAGTAAGGGTGTGACCCCACAACCAAACAGGTGACCCTGTCCGGCTGTACGGTCGGAAAGACGAAAAGAGATGGGTGACATAACATGACCCAGCCCAGCTGGCCGGTTAAAAGAAAGCAACAACAACAAAAAGCCAAGAAGCAGTGGGCCCACAATGAAATTTGAATCACACCCTGGGTGTTCTCCAGGACGGAAGAGCACTGTGCTTTTTGCCGTGCATCTTTCCTGGGTGAAGCTGGTGTTGGGGCTGAGCCAGCCAAGGATACCCACCCATTTCAGCCTGACGTGGGTCACTTGCAGTGACTTGGGCCCATGACCTTGAATTACAAGCAAATGTTTCCTTTGGATAAAAACCAGTTCCCCTTCTTCGAGTTGCATTTCGGGGAGGTGGTGTTAATTTTGGGGATCTGTCCGAGATCCGGTTTGCGTGGGATGTGCCTGACACGGCAGCAGTAACGCTGCAGGGATTTCTCTGAGGGTAGGGAATGGGGGATCGGTAAAAGGTCAGTGGGACTGACAGGGGAAGGTGAGCAGAGCCAATAGGTGACGTTAGCTTCTGTGGGGGAAACGGAAGTTCCTGTGGCCTGGATCCTCACCTGACCCTAAGCTCCTCGATGATGTAGTTGGCCTCCTGCTAGGCGAATGCTTCCACACCCGCGGGCAATGAGCTATTACTGGCTGAGTCACTATGTAAAGAGCTGCGCCCCCGTGCACTGCGCAGAGGCAGAGAGGGAGGTGGGTTACGGGCCTGCAGACTGCTGGATGCGGACGGGATCCCAGTGCTCGACCAACATGTTGTCCCAGCGCTGGGAGAATAAAGCCACGTATAAACCCTTCTACCCCAAGAACGTTGCGTTGTCATTTCTCGGCCTCACGGAAGCCATAGTGAGCTTGCCCGGGGCTGAACCCCTCAGGCGGCAAGACAGCCTCACAAGCCTGAGCAAGAAAATGACAAACATTTGGGGGTATTGAGGAAGGGTGGAGGAGAAAGGGAAGACTGGAGAGGAGTAGAAAGAAAAAAGCAGAGTGAGTGAGGGTAGAGGATGGTTAAGGATAGTGTAACTTTTGGCTCGCAGGCAACGCCTTACAGTTTCTTAATTACGGTTCCAGTAAAATGCGTACCTCTCTCATTATAAAGGCAAGTAGGGATTCTCCAGGTAGGAAAGGCAAATTCCAATCTTTTTTAGTCACCAGAAGAGCTGTTGCCTTGCAACAAGGGAAAGTCTCTAAACATGCCATGGAGTAAATGTAGTAACCACATTGTTTTTTCATGTGAAACCTTCATAAGAGTATATGTCTATAATGCCTTAATAAAAAGGGAAATCTTTTGAGGAAATAAATAAACATGCCATGGAGAGGCCGACGGTATTATGGATGTATTTAATTCATTGGTATGCAAGAAGCTGTGTGATGGCCACGTGTAAATCCTCAAAGGTCCCTTGAAGCTCTGGTTCCTGTCCATGTCCCACCTTCCTTCACGGTGTTTTCAGGGTTATGCAGTGTAGCGGGTGGAACATACCCTGGAGATCTCGTCTTCTGTCCAATTAAAAAATGTCCCATCAATGCTGTCCAAAAGTAGTTCTCAAGTTTGTGTACTCTGATAGGTCATAGCCTGCAAATTCTTCATCAAGCTCCATTTCAGAGACACTGGAGAGACCAGACAGCAGCCTCGGTGTCTCCATAGCCCATCTGATTGGAGGCAACACCCAGATTTCTCCCAAAATCTTTGTGTGTAGTTTGTGTGTGTGTGTTTGCTAAAACATACGTGACGTAACGTTCACCGTTTTAAAGTGTACAGTCTGTTGGTAATAAGTACATTCACACTGTTGTGCAATCCTCACTATCATCCATCTCCCAAACTCTTTCTGTCTTGCAAAACTGAAACTCTGTACCAGCTAAACAATAACTGCCCATTTCCCCACCCACCTCCCAGCCCCTGGCAACTGCCAGTCGGCTTTCTGTCTCTAGCAATTGGACTACTCTGCTTACCTCATAGGAATGGAATCATACAGTCTTTGTCTTTTTGCGACGGGTCTACTTCACTTAGCATGATGTCTTCAGGGCTCATCCATGTCGTAGCACATGTCAGAATTCCCTCCCTTTTCAAGGCTATGTAATATTGCATCGTCACACATACCACGTTTTGTTAACCCATTCGTTTGTCAGCAGACACTTGGGCCACTCCCACCTTTTAGCTATTGTGGATAGTGCTGCCTCTGAACATGGGAGTACACATATCTGTTCAAGTCTCTGTTTCCAGTTCTTTTGGGCATATACCCAGAATTGGAATTGCTGGATCATATGGTAAATCGATGTTTAATCTCCTGTCTTTTGTGGGGGAGGAATCGCCATACTCCCAGTATCCTTCTCACAGAATGGAATGCTTGTGACTGTGGTTGTCTCAAGGTTTCATAGAAATGATCTGGAGTTACCAGACCATCTTCACTTCGATGAACCTGGATGGGAGCAAATTGTTTAGCACACTGGTCGGCCAAGGAATTTCCTGTTGTCTCATGGGTTTGTTTCCTAGGATGAGTTTCGACTCTGATGATGGCCAATTCCTTGAGGGAGGAGAAAGGCTTCTCGTAAGCTTGAACCTGCTCACCAAGCGTCATGCGAGTAACAACAGCGGTCAGTTGTTTCCACAGCATGCTGAAATCATAAAGCACGCCGACGGCACATGCGTCGTCTAGCTGTGCTGTGCTTGTCGAGGGACTTTCGTTGCCCCGGCCCCCCACCCGTTTCGGTTGTAGTGCCATCCGTCTGTGAGTGAAGTTTTCTCTTTGTTTATCACAATATGCACAAAATGTTGGACCAATTGTTGTACCTCCTGGATGGCAAGGTCTGCCAGCCCATTTTCTGCTTCTGAACAGCTGCTGATCTCTCAGGCTTAAGGCCATTAACCAAAAGGGTGGAGATCTCTGCAGTGCTGTTAGCATTTAGTGCCCACCCACTCGCACCCCCGCCCAGCATCCCTGCAAGTGCTCTCCAGTCAGTCTCCATAGTTAGAGACTCATTCTTCCTGCACCTGGCAACAGGATTACATTGTTCTCCAAGGAACGCTGGGGGTGGGTGGGTGGGGGCTGTCCAATTCAACTATACCACCGAAAAGAAATTCTCCTACCTCTACGGCTATAGCGGGTGCAGAGGGCATGTTATTCCTTTCAGGGTTAAATTCTCATTTGTGGGCACCCATGTGGCCCGGCCAAAGCAGGCTCTGGCACCTCCTCGACCTACTGAAAGGTGTCCTGCGATGCATCAGAGAGACATGTCAGTCAGCCTTTTAGGTAGTGGGAAATCTCTGATGTTGCCACGTAGTTGCAGGTAAGTCCCAACTCTCTCTGGTTATTGTGAAACTTCATTTGTTTTTTTGGGGTCTCCCAGGGATTTCAGTGGGGAGTTTTGGCAGGGGACTGGAAGCACAGGGAAGATTAGGGACAAAAACAAGTAACAGGACGGGTGGATCAGGAAGGTGTTTTTTTCCCCCCACCTTTGTAACAAAGAGTGATGCTATGCGTGAAAGGATGGATGGAATTAGCTACGTAAAAACCAAAGTATCTGTGCATCTGGAAAACCACAAGTGACTAAAAAGCCACACACACATAAGAAGAGCATCTGCAATGTATGTGCCTGAATGTGGGTCAAGATCGTCACCTGCAGCTGTTAAAATGAAAAGGCTAAGTACATTTACGACCCACTGAATGAATGCTCGTGAGAGTACAGAAAACCAAGACTCCTCACAGAATGTCGGTGACAATACAAATGGGTTTTGTGTCTTTTTGCAGTGTACACCAAGAGCGTTCAAAGTACTTTGTTCACGTCTTTTCGACGCAGTAAATCCACTCCTGAAATCTGTTACACATATCAGAGATGGTGAAAGATGTGTACGTACAGCTTTTTTGTTTCACTCTGTGACGGGATAATCTTTGAGGAATGTACCAATGCGCGTTCCTCCTGCACATTTCCTTGACTGACTTTCCCTAGAAGTTGCTAGTGTGTTTTCCACCAGAAAGCAGGAATGGGTGGTTGAAGAACAGGTATCTGCTGTAAGCAAATGTAAAGGGTGCATTTCGTCACAGTCTTGTGGCTTGGACATCTGTACCTGCTACAGACATTACAGCGAATACTGGAGAGAATAATTAATAATAATAGTAATAATAATACCACCGATAACATGATCTCCATAAGTGCCAGGAAGCAAGCAAAGAACCTGTTGGGTTGTATATGCTGCTCACCACCCCACGAAGCAGGTGCCATTCCCGCCACCCTCACTGTACACCTGTGCAGACTGTGGCACACGGGGGAGGAGTGCGTCGCCCAGGGTCTCCTGGCTCCTCAAAGAGGGCCCCAGTGTTCAGGTCCCAGGTCTACCACCTCTAGATTGCTCACCGGTTTGCAGGATGCTTTCCTGCTCTTCCCAGCACTAGAATGAAATAAAAGGTGCATTGGGAAGAGAGTAAAAGAGCCAGCGAAACGTCCTTAAAAGTGTAATAACATAGGAATCGTCCACAGTACTGTGTTAAACGGAAGGGGGAAGGGGAGAAGCAATGTAGGAGACCGTTCATACAGTACCACTCGAGTATTATAAAACGATAAATAATACGTGCAAAGAAGAGCATCGGGAAGAAAAGAGGTACTTGTTCATTTATTCCATGAATACGTGTTGCGAGCTCACAGCTAGGCGCTGTTTTGTGGGGGTGCCGAGAATACAATGCTGGGCAGACGCAGAGCAGGACAACCGTGATGCCTGCCTTACTCAGTTAGCAAGGTTACACGATGATATCGACCACTGGGGCGGGGATCGCAGGGCATTTCTCCTCTCCACCTCAGGTATTGCTTGTTTCACTCTTTTCCACTGTGTATTCCTGTAGGAAGAGAAATGAATAAAGCATTTTAAAGTCTTTTTCAAAAGGTGTTTAGTGACGAGGGTAACCTGCTGAAAATCTGCGTTTAGAAAGAGATATTCAAGTCATTATGCAACATGAACCTCATGTCTAAAGTGCACCTTAATGAATGAAAAGCCCCTAAGGATACTTACGCTGAAATATTGTTAAGTGGTCATCACTGGGTGATGGGACTGCGGAAACCATTGGATTTCTTTATCAAGCTTTCATTACCTGTCCTCCAAATTTTCGTCACTGACCGTGAGCGACTTCTACAACGACAGAACATCTTTTATCCTATGCAATACTCGGGTCCGTAAAACCCAGGAGATGCACCACCTCTAGCACGGCAATTCCGTGCTACTACCCCTTAGTCACCTCAGTCTCACTGAGATTACTGTGCAACGAAGGAGAGAGCCTTGAGACGGCAAAGACCTGGGCTCTGACTCGCCTCTGTCACCAAGAAGCTAGATGGCCTTCGCGAAGTCATCTGACCTGTCCGAGGTCAGAAAAACGGGTTCTTAAGGCATGTTTAATGACCTACACGAATGCCAACCGCACAGGGCCAAATGAAAAAGGAATCAGATAGGCTCCTGTTGCTATGTTGTAATCCAGGGCTAGGAAAAGATTAGGTCCGACATACATAAAGGGAAATGACCAGGCAAGTAAACTTTTCAAAACGTCACCGTATGTATTGGGCACCCACTAAGTGCTAGGTACCGCTCTGGTGCCGAGGACGAAGGAGCTCAACAAACAAACATGCACCACAGTTCCTGCCCGCACAGCGGTGAGCTGTGCTGCTCACCCTTGGATCACAGGTAATAATGTTTTGAACTCAAGATTCCCCCAAGCGTTCGACATTTACGATGTGTCTGTATCATTTTTCAGTGAGGTGGCTGTAAAGCTGAGAGAGCGATTTTGAAACAGGTGCAATTGAGTTTACAGAGGAGGAGGTTGAAGTCGTGGCGCAAAAATGGACGTCACTACATTGAAGAAGCCCCCGCTGTGCGGCCGTTTATCAGAAATAGCACCCCTGGTCGACCCGTGGGCTGCGGGCACTGTGGTTTAGGTTACGGTCCGTATCCGTCCTCCGAATTTTCGACAGCGAGGTCCACCGGCAAGACCGAAGGATTTACTCAGGACGGTTCGTAAAAGCGAAAACAACGTGGGGAAAGCCACCGACTAGACGCAGAGACCCAGAGAGGCCAGTTGTTGAGCAGCGGACCGGTCGCCCCCGGAGGAGAAAGGCCAAAGTGAAAGAGCAAATGGGTTTTCTCCTCGGGCCGTGAGTTGTGCCGGCAGGCCCCAAGGCCGGAAGAAGCTGCGGCGCCGGGAGCCGCGCGGCGCGGGCGCGGGCGCAGGCGCAGCAGAAAAGCGGCCGGTTTTCGCTGAAAAGCCTCCGCGCTGTTTTTTCGGGCGCGAGGGGCGGGGGAGTGACGGGCAGGAGGACGGGCGCGTGGCGCCACACTGCCCCCAGCAGGCCGGAGAAACAGAGCGCCAGCAGTCCGGGAGGAAAAGCCACCTTCCTCGCTGGCTTTCCGCGCACAGCCGTGAGGTGGTGGCTGAGGAGGAGAAGGGCGTGACGACGACCAGCAGGGAAAAGAAAGAAGCGGACCGGGCCGAGTGGCCCGGGTCCGGCCGTCCGCCGGCGCGACAGGCTCCCGCAGTCCCGTCCCCGGAACCAGAGCAACGGGCGGCCGGAAGGACGGGGCTGCGCTCGGCCGGGCCGGTTTCGGGCCTGCGGGCGGAGGGAGCCCAGCGAGGTCGGTGCCCGTCTCCCCGCGGGCGTCCGCCGCGGGCTTCCTCGCGGACCCCGTTAGCGAAGTGTCGGCGGAGGGACCCGACCGGGGATGTCCACGCCCTGCTGCTGTCGGCCGACAGCCGCGGCCCCAGCTGCCTGTACCGACCCCCCGGCCGCCTCTCCACGCCCGGGCCCGCGCCCGCGCCCACCCTGTTACGCAGGCTCGCCCCGCGGCGCTCCTCGCGCAGCCCTCTCAAAAACAAATCCCGCGAATGTAGGATTCTGAGAAGGGGCCTGGCCTTCTTGCTTGGCAGATCCCAAACACAGGCCTCATTTGTGGTCCCTACGACAAACATTGTGTATCTGCTTCCCGTCTGGGTACTTTGACGGAATGACCTTGTGCCTAGACAGCCGTCAAAGAAATGCACTGTAACGTCAGTTTCCCTACCTGCTAGCTTGTTGCGGAAGACTGTAGCTTCGACATCATGACTGATGCTCTGTTAGAAAACGAGTATACTCTTGGGGGAAAGCTGTCCTCTCCGGAGCTCTTCTTCGGAAGGACTGTGTTTGCCGGGCAGCTGTGCTAAACCGGGGCTCCAATAAATCTCTAATAAAACTCTCTTCTGGAGTTTTACGCTCGGACCTCTTTTCCTCCACGTTTCTTGGGGGGTAGTCAGAGGCCCTCAGAGTGACGCGCCTTGTGTAGCCCAGGGCTTCCCCGGTCGTGGCGCTAGGTATGGGCACAGAGGGGCCCCTTGTGCCCCTCCAGCCTCACAGCGCCCTCCGCTGAGCGGGTGAGTCCTCCTGACACCCGGACCTCCTCAGTTTTTCAGTTGGCGCTCCTGACCTTTGTTTGAGCTGGGTAAAACTTACCCTGGTATATATTCTAGGCAGGTTGACCTAGGGAAAGCCAAGGCTGATGGGATTGGCTAACACTGTTTGGCGAAAATGTTAGAGTGAAAAACTAGACACAACACGGTAAGGCTGGAACAAGATCGGTAAATGTAGGACAGACTGAGAATTCAGCTGCGAAGAATAGGGACACTTGCCCCTTCCTCCCAGAAGGCAGGAAGTGTTTGAGGGTATCCCTCGGGACCTGAGGCTGTCCCACCGCATCACCCTTAAAAATCACATTAAAATTGGTATATTGGCTCGTCCGGGGACACACACATAGGGACCGATCACCCAGTGCTTCACCGTCCCCTTAGTCAGTTGCTCAAGCCTCCCTAAAAGTTTAAACGCAAAACATCGGGATACCCTTCTTCAAAGACAGAACAATTCCCAAATGCTCAACAGCCACCCAGCAGCACCCCAGCTGGATTCATTCACGTGCAATACGTATGGCGGCTTTGACTTGCAAGCACTTAACTAAACGGGAAACCCTGAGTAAGGAAAACGAGGGAATGGCAAAATGCTCTCTTCACAGGACACGAGAAACTCTCGGATCCCGTAGCTAAATCAGAAAGACGTGCGGAGACAGCGGCCAACGTCGTCTCGACCTCGTCTGCTCCTACTCCCTTCTGTCCTCTTCTTCCCGAGCTCCCCCGTTGGGGCTTGCCTGCATTGCCACCTTCTCCTCAACCTCAGAAATTTACTCTTGCTGGCCCTAAAAGTTTTAAAGCTCCCTTAAGGAGAAAGTATAACCGGGTGGGAAGCATCAGAGTTTACAGCACGTGATCTCAAGCTGAACTCAAGAGTCTAACTAAAGAGTTTCATGACCCTTCACAAGACCGAGTAGGGTTTGCAAAGGAATTTGATCTGAGCCTCTGAACCTGACTAGTCAGCTCTGTGTCCGCTTACACATATGTTAGTATCAGAGAGCAAAGCTAAAGAATGGATAGATGACGCGGAATTGGTTAAACTGCCATTGAGGATTTTCGTAGACGTGAGGCTGTTAATCTTGAAAACTGCAGGAGAACTACACAAAGGCTGCATCAAGCAATCCCCCCAAATTTCCCTAAAAACGTAGACTGGGCCAAACCACAACAACGTAAAAGAAAGCCAGACAAACCTATCTTGGATCATTTTGAGAGACTGGCAAAAAACAACCTCTTAGACAACATTCAGGGATGCCTTTGAAAGCTTTCAAGGCCATCAAAACAACCCACTTTAAAATTCTGCCTCTTTACAAGGTTTGGAAGAAGAATTGGCTTTGCCGATAAAATGATACGATGTGACGTGGGCTACCTTACCTAGTACTGCCGTCGTTACTCTTGCAGATCAACTTGCAATAACTTCATTAAAGAGAGAGAAGGCCGAGGCTACTAAGATGATAAATTTACGGTTACAACAACAACAACTGGGTAATCCCAGCTGAAAACCTTTCCAGGGACCCCTTGAGGTCAAAAGACAGTCTCTGTTAGTAGGGTAGAAAGCCTGGACATCTTAGAAAAGACCGTCACAAGCTTAGGCGGCACCTTGAAAAGCAAAAGAAAAGGAGGACTAGGGATACTCTGGGGAAAAAGGGAGGACATTCCCCTTCTTGCTTACTTACACTTTAGGAGAGATTAATAATACAACTGAAGGGGAGACCTCTAAGGCCTTAATAGACACAGGGGCCACACTAGTCCTTCTTAACCCTACCTTACTGCTTGGGGTAAAAATTTGGTTCCAACGATAGGGGTCTCCAGTATGCCCATTCAAGTCTTTCAAGTCCACACCTATAACTTTTCACGTAGGAAATATCACCGGGAAGTGCTCATTTCTGTTCCTTGACAGTGCTCCGATCCCTTTAACGGGCAGAGATTTTTCTCGAAATCTATAGTGCCCACATCAGTGTCTCTTCTAAACAAGACATGTTTTTAGATTTAGAAAGGAAAAATGAAGTGGAATTTGGTTCTGAAAGAATAATGATTCCTACTGCTCCCAGAACCAGTGAGCTATATTATTAATTACCCCACGTACCGGCAGAGTTATGGACTACTCCCTCTGACACCAGAAAAATTAAGCCAGCCACGCCTATGAAAGTAACTATTGATGAAACAAAAGCCTTTGCCAATATCTGACAACATCAGCTTAAACCTGAAGCAATAATAGATGGAGTAAAGCCTATTCTGCGAGAGTATCTTTTAAAAGGACTTATTATTCCCCGCACCAGTCTTTGTAATACTCCTGTTTCACTTGTAAGACAATCAAATGGGAAAGGATGGAGATCTGTCCGAGATTTAAGAGCACCGAGTAATTTTGCGATACCCTGTCACCCTGTAGCCCTTAACCTGCATACCTTACTTTCTTCAGTTCCCCCAGACACTACTTGTTTCTCTGTGACGGACCGATGTAGTGCATTTTCCAGTATTCCCATGGAAAAGGACAGTCAATATTTGTTTGCCTTCACCTGGGAAGATAGACAATACACGTGGACAGTTACACCACAAGGGTGTACTCAGAGTCCAACTTACTTCTCTCAGATTCCAAACGTAGATTTAGCAGATACTAAACCTCCTAATAATGCCACCCTGATTCACTATGTTGATGACGGTTTTTATGTTCTACGTCCGAGATAAACTCTCAAAAAGCGAGAGTTACCAATGTAACTCTAGCTTAGATGCGATACTCTCCACCCCGATCCTTTACTTCCCACCGAAGAAGGTAGTCATGAACATGACTGCATCCCCTTAAGTGATTTTTTTTTTCTTATCCCCAGGAACGATCGACAGGGAACTCCTATTAATACTGCCGGTTTTATTTGGTTTACAGATGACTCATATCTTAAGGATGCTACAGGACTTTACCAGGCTGGATGTGCCATTATTTCTTCGACAGATGTTACTGAAACCTGTTCTTTGCCTACTGCTAAATCAGTACAAGCTGAACTGATTGCTTTAAGAACTCAGCCTTGCCATTTAGCTAGCGATACAATAGCTAATATGTATACTGACAGCCGTTAATCCCTTTGGGATAGCACATGATTTTGATATGCTGTGGAAACAGCAGGGTGTTCTCACCTCTCCTGGGCAACCTATCAAAAATGGCCAATTCCTGAGGCTGTCCAGTTAGCAAAACAAGCACCTATTATGAAGGTCCTTGGACATCCTAAGTCAAATACTATGGGAGCTTAAAGGCAGCCACCTTGCGGATGCGGCGGCAAAACAAGCTGCCCCAAGTGGTAATTATGCAAAATCTCGAGAACGTCCTCTACTTTTCACAACTAAAGACTTCAGAAGATTTCCTCGTTGTATAGGCTCAGAGAGTAGCTACTGATGAGGGAAAAAACTGGGGCATCAAAAAGGGGAAACTTTGCTTCCACTACAGAGGTATGTCTTGGGTCCAGTAACAAACCTCTCATACTCGGAGTCCAAATGCCATACCTACCTGTATTCACCAAACGAATCAGTCACTGGGGACCTGAAAAAAATGGTTCTATGGGGAAAACAGTATTGCTGGAGACCTTTTACTTACTGCATTCGCTCATATGGTTTACTCTCACTGTACTGTTTGTCCTAAATATAATCCCGGAAAGCCCCTTCATGGTTCCCAGGGTCATTTTCCTTTGCTGATGGGACCTTTCGAGATGTGGCAAGTGGATTTCATTCAATTGCCGTCATCTCAGGGATATAGATAATGTCTTTGTACTAGCTTGTATGTTTTCACATTGGGTGGAAGCTTTCCCTTGGAGAAGAGCAACGGCCCTCGCTGTTGGAACATTGTCACTAGAGAAAAATGATTCCCACCTGGGGAACGCCATCTGAATTACATAGCGATGGAGGGTCGTATTTTACCGGAAAAGTAATTAATTCTATCTGCAGTATCTGGCCTATAAGGCATGCCGCATTTTCAGTGTGCTTATCCTCCTCAGCCATCTGGGTTGGTAGAAAGGGCTAATATTAGGTATCATAAAAACTCAATTGGCAAAACTCATGGACGTCTTTAACCTTCCCTGACCAAAAGCTCACCCACTAGCTTTACCAAGTCTCAGATCTACACCCTTTGGAAAACACCAGCTCTCGCCACTTGAGATTACAACGGATAGACCAATGCGATTAGATGAAGGAGAACGTGAACCTCCTCTATTAAAGGGAGATATTTCTCGTTATTGCTCTGGTCTTATTAAACCACTCAAGCAAAATGAACCTTTAGTTACCCTTTTCTCACTAGCCTCCAAGGAGATGAAGAATTTAAAGACCGTGGGTTACAACCCGGAGACTGTGTCTATGAGAAGAGACACCAAATGAAAAGACTCCTTACAGCCTCCCTGGAAGGGATCTTACCTGGTGTTACTAACCAGTCCTTGTGCTGCTAAAGTAAAAGGTATGGGCTCATGGATTCACACTTCTCATTTTCAAAGGGCTCCTATGCCTCAGTGGACTTCAACTCCCATTTCTGATATTTGACTCCAATTGACCAAATAAACTTCATCTGACTAGGATGAGAACCAGCCGACATCTGAATGACATGCTTTTCCCATGATCCCCGACCTCGCCTGTACATGCCAATATTCTCCATCTTTTGCTCTTAACCCTCTGTTTCTCCCCATTAATACTGGAAGATCCTGATGCTAACATATTCTTACGATGGCTATATTTGTTTACAAAAGAAAAAAAAAAAGGGTCATTCGGTCAAACTGTTGGGTCTTTGGACAGCTACCTATATCCAGTACTTCTTGGGTTACCTTGGTGGGTTTCCCTACTCCAAGGAAAAGACTGGTCTAGTTTGCGGTCTCGAATACATACACGAATACGTGAGTGTCAACGCAGTATTACAATCCCAAGTTACTAACTGGGATCCAGATTACTGCCCTGTTAGTCTATCTCGCCCTGGCCACGGGTTCACCTTTTCACAGTGTGATATCACTAAGCAAGCCCAACAAAAAGGAGACTTACTCCTTATTTTTATAAGCCAACTGGCGTAACTGATGACAGACTTTTTCCCAGCTACTGGATGGATTTGTATGGCTCAACCCTGGTTACAAAAAATCAAGTTCAGTTGCTCCACTCTGTTGGGAACAAAGAAATAATTCTAAGGATAACCCTCCAAACTGTACGTGACAAACGTGACAAACGGGATGCATACCTTACCAATACTGTAAGTGTTGAGGGGACCGATGTGTATTTTCCTCGGTCCTTGTCCCCGCCGCGACAAAGAATCGAAGGGCAGAGACACAGTAGTGAAGCAGAGTAAAGTTTTATTTAAAGTTACTTAAGGAGAGAAAAAGTGCAGCAGGCAACCTCAGCGAGGAGAGGCGCCCTGAAAGGTTGGAGAGAGAGAGTGTAAGATTAAAAGGTTACGCACTTAGAAAGTGCAGGCGACCACAGAGAGAGGAGCGCCCCGAAAGGTTGGGGGATCCCCCTTTTAAGGATTCATCAGGAGTGTGACTAAGGGCTGGGGGTGCAGACTTGTTAAGTGGTCTCTGAATATTTAGAATTAGCACAAGGAACTTCCTGCTCTGATTTCTCCCCTGAGATAACCGGCATCTTGGTCTGGGAGCATATCAAACAAGACTGCCTGCCCAGCCCCCAAGGTGGGCTGAGTTATTGTCTGTTTGCTAAAGAGTAAGTTAAGAATCTTACTTACTAACTTCCTCGGTGTTAAAATGCAATCTTATCTTTAAGATGGAATCCTTCCTGCCTTTTACTATGTTGTTTACGGCTGGGCCTGCATGCTAAATTAGTTGGCTAGGTTGCAAACTACTTGATTAGGGCCAAAGGAGAAGAAAAACCCAGCATATAGGTAAAGTTAAAAAAATAAGCTGGGCCTGCATGATTAACACAATAAAGACATGGGCTATGCTGAGGTACCCTCCTTTACCTGGGGAATATTCAAACATTCCAGGCCAGGCTGCTCCTGGCTTTTTGAGCTTTAACTGATTAACTCTGGGCTTTCCTGGCCTTATGCTCTTTCCACCCCGCTCATATCTGTTTTCCTGCCTAACATAACCACGCCCTAACATTATTAGCAAATGGTGATTGGTTTGCTGCTGACTGGCTCTGGAGGCCTGGTAGTTACTGGATTGCTCCTGATGGAACTCAGTGGCTTTGGCTCTGCAGAACTAATCTCAGGCCTTGGCTTCTACCTGGACCGTTCGGGAGATAGACTTTGGGATTCCCTTGGACAAGGAAAGATCAAGCACACGTCTCCACTGTCGCAACTATGCCACATTTGAAGGCCTCGTGGACACGTGCTGTTTTTCATGGGTATGGCCATTTAACGATTGTATTTACTCCTTCTATAGGAATTGAGGATGTCATCGTTCACACCGACACACCAGATTTACTCAACAAGCTCTAAGTGGGAGCCAACAAGGATTATCCCGTCTTGATGCAGAAGTAACTCGCGAAAAAAGTGCTGTACAGGATCATATGGCTTTAGACATTCTAACTGTACCTCAAGGGGGGTACTCGTGCCATAATTAAAACAGAATGTTGTTTTCATACAAGACAGTTTGGAAAACATTACCCACTTCTTAAGCCATGTGAAAACTCCCATCGCTGCGTTAGGTAACGCTGCTCCTGGTGCTAATGACCTTCGTGCCCCATGGTTTGGGCCCTGGGGCTCCGGAACGATATTCGGTATAGTCTGATATTTGGTATAGTCTGCATTACTGTCCTAATTGCAATTACTTGTCTTTGCCTTTGTAATTGCTGTTCACTCGGGGCTAGCTCCTCTCTGGCCCCCCAAATTTAAAAAGAAGCACGTAGGATCAAAGCACAACAATGTGACCCAACTGAAAATGCATACCGTCTTTAATTCAAAACCATAGTGGCCGGATGACACGGAGCTTCTGCGTTCCCTGCAATATTCCAGTAACTCAACCAAAGATTACTGAGACGTGCAGGAACGCGAGGAGCTCCGGGCAGACGAAATTTCACTCTGGCATCAGGGGACTAATATGGATCATCAGTGCTTCCTACAGGAAGATTTTGATCAAAAGAGGAAAATGTCAAGAAGAAATGTAAAGAATGCACGATTCTGAGAAGTGCCTGGCCTTACCGCTTGGGTTATCGCAAACGAAGGCCTGATTTGCGGTCTCTAGGACAAACGTTGTGTATCTGCTGCACGTCTGCATACCTTTGGGGAATTACCCTGTGCCTAGATAATGATCAAAGAAGAGCCCTGTAATGTCAGCTGTCTCTACCTGCTAACTTGCAGTTTCAGACTGTAGCTTTGACGTCATGACTGGATATTCTTCGTCAGCAAACGAATATCATCTTGTAAGAAAGCTGTCCTCTCCGGGGCTCTCTTCTTCTGGGCAAGGGCTACGTTTCCTGGGCTCAAATAAACTTCTAATAACGCTTTTCTGGAGCTTAGGATTTCTTTTTACCGGCAGCCTTCACTCATCTGATTACAGTTAATTCATGAGGATGAGGAGAAGGTGGCAATGCAGGCAAGCCCCAACGGGGGAGCTCGGGAAGAAGAGGACAGAAGGGAGTAGGAGCAGACGAGGTCGAGACGACGTTGGCCGCTGTCTCCGCACGTCTTTCTGATTTAGCTACGGGATCCGAGAGTTTCTCGTGTCCTGTGAAGAGAGCATTTTGCCATTCCCTCGTTTTCCTTACTCAGGGTTTCCCGTTTAGTTAAGTGCTTGCAAGTCAAAGCCGCCATACGTATTGCACGTGAATGAATCCAGCTGGGGTGCTGCTGGGTGGCTGTTGAGCATTTGGGAATTGTTCTGTCTTTGAAGAAGGGTATCCCGATGTTTTGCGTTTAAACTTTTAGGGAGGCTTGAGCAACTGACTAAGGGGACGGTGAAGCACTGGGTGATCGGTCCCTATGTGTGTGTCCCCGGACGAGCCAATATACCAATTTTAATGTGATTTTTAAGGGTGATGCGGTGGGACAGCCTCAGGTCCCGAGGGATACCCTCAAACACTTCCTGCCTTCTGGGAGGAAGGGGCAAGTGTCCCTATTCTTCGCAGCTGAATTCTCAGTCTGTCCTACATTTACCGATCTTGTTCCAGCCTTACCGTGTTGTGTCTAGTTTTTCACTCTAACATTTTCGCCAAACAGTGTTAGCCAATCCCATCAGCCTTGGCTTTCCCTAGGTCAACCTGCCTAGAATATATACCAGGGTAAGTTTTACCCAGCTCAAACAAAGGTCAGGAGCGCCAACTGAAAAACTGAGGAGGTCCGGGTGTCAGGAGGACTCACCCGCTCAGCGGAGGGCGCTGTGAGGCTGGAGGGGCACAAGGGGCCCCTCTGTGCCCATACCTAGCGCCACGACCGGGGAAGCCCTGGGCTACACAAGGCGCGTCACTCTGAGGGCCTCTGACTACCCCCCAAGAAACGTGGAGGAAAAGAGGTCCGAGCGTAAAACTCCAGAAGAGAGTTTTATTAGAGATTTATTGGAGCCCCGGTTTAGCACAGCTGCCCGGCAAACACAGTCCTTCCGAAGAAGAGCTCCGGAGAGGACAGCTTTCCCCCAAGAGTATACTCGTTTTCTAACAGAGCATCAGTCATGATGTCGAAGCTACAGTCTTCCGCAACAAGCTAGCAGGTAGGGAAACTGACGTTACAGTGCATTTCTTTGACGGCTGTCTAGGCACAAGGTCATTCCGTCAAAGTACCCAGACGGGAAGCAGATACACAATGTTTGTCGTAGGGACCACAAATGAGGCCTGTGTTTGGGATCTGCCAAGCAAGAAGGCCAGGCCCCTTCTCAGAATCCTACATTCGCGGGATTTGTTTTTGAGAGGGCCGCGCGAGGAGCGCCGCGGGGCGAGCCTGCGTAACAGGGTGGGCGCGGGCGCGGGCCCGGGCGTGGAGAGGCGGCCGGGGGGTCGGTACAGGCAGCTGGGGCCGCGGCTGTCGGCCGACAGCAGCAGGGCGTGGACATCCCCGGTCGGGTCCCTCCGCCGACACTTCGCTAACGGGGTCCGCGAGGAAGCCCGCGGCGGACGCCCGCGGGGAGACGGGCACCGACCTCGCTGGGCTCCCTCCGCCCGCAGGCCCGAAACCGGCCCGGCCGAGCGCAGCCCCGTCCTTCCGGCCGCCCGTTGCTCTGGTTCCGGGGACGGGACTGCGGGAGCCTGTCGCGCCGGCGGACGGCCGGACCCGGGCCACTCGGCCCGGTCCGCTTCTTTCTTTTCCCTGCTGGTCGTCGTCACGCCCTTCTCCTCCTCAGCCACCACCTCACGGCTGTGCGCGGAAAGCCAGCGAGGAAGGTGGCTTTTCCTCCCGGACTGCTGGCGCTCTGTTTCTCCGGCCTGCTGGGGGCAGTGTGGCGCCACGCGCCCGTCCTCCTGCCCGTCACTCCCCCGCCCCTCGCGCCCGAAAAAACAGCGCGGAGGCTTTTCAGCGAAAACCGGCCGCTTTTCTGCTGCGCCTGCGCCCGCGCCCGCGCCGCGCGGCTCCCGGCGCCGCAGCTTCTTCCGGCCTTGGGGCCTGCCGGCACAACTCACGGCCCGAGGAGAAAACCCATTTGCTCTTTCACTTTGGCCTTTCTCCTCCGGGGGCGACCGGTCCGCTGCTCAACAACTGGCCTCTCTGGGTCTCTGCGTCTAGTCGGTGGCTTTCCCCACGTTGTTTTCGCTTTTACGAACCGTCCTGAGTAAATCCTTCGGTCTTGCCGGTGGACCTCGCTGTCGAAAATTCGGAGGACGGATACGGACCGTAACCTAAACCACAGTGCCCGCAGCCCACGGGTCGACCAGGGGTGCTATTTCTGATAAACGGCCGCACAGCGGGGGCTTCTTCAATGTAGTGACGTCCATTTTTGCGCCACGACTTCAACCTCCTCCTCTGTAAACTCAATTGCACCTGTTTCAAAATCGCTCTCTCAGCTTTACAGCCACCTCACTGAAAAATGATACAGACACATCGTAAATGTCGAACGCTTGGGGGAATCTTGAGTTCAAAACATTATTACCTGTGATCCAAGGGTGAGCAGCACAGCTCACCGCTGTGCGGGCAGGAACTGTGGTGCATGTTTGTTTGTTGAGCTCCTTCGTCCTCGGCACCAGAGCGGTACCTAGCACTTAGTGGGTGCCCAATACATACGGTGACGTTTTGAAAAGTTTACTTGCCTGGTCATTTCCCTTTATGTATGTCGGACCTAATCTTTTCCTAGCCCTGGATTACAACATAGCAACAGGAGCCTATCTGATTCCTTTTTCATTTGGCCCTGTGCGGTTGGCATTCGTGTAGGTCATTAAACATGCCTTAAGAACCCGTTTTTCTGACCTCGGACAGGTCAGATGACTTCGCGAAGGCCATCTAGCTTCTTGGTGACAGAGGCGAGTCAGAGCCCAGGTCTTTGCCGTCTCAAGGCTCTCTCCTTCGTTGCACAGTAATCTCAGTGAGACTGAGGTGACTAAGGGGTAGTAGCACGGAATTGCCGTGCTAGAGGTGGTGCATCTTTTATTGTTGCTCCGTGTTTTCATCAGCTGTCAACATATTGGGTGTCCCCAGAAGGACCCTGACCTGCAGCCTAGGTGATTGGCAGGACTCGGATTCTGGAATGCATCCTAACGTTTTCTGGTCCGGTGGTTCAAAGCTACGAATTCAACCTAGCTTGCTACGTTGGATCACCGACTTGGGTCGTGTAGTGGATGGCAGGGGCTGTGAGTGAGAGTACACTGAATACGAAGTTAGGGGCCCAGTTACCGGCAGGCTAGTGGAGTGAGGAACACGGTCGTTTGTCAGCAAGTTGTAGGTACGAAGCGAGCGTGACCTGACTGCAGTGGTCTTTCTCTCCCCAAGTCCAGGTAATACTTGTGGCACTGCTTTGGCATGCCTCCCAACGCTGAAAAAAGTCACATTCGTCTTACAAAACAAGTTTCATCTTGCACAGTACTGTACACAGATAATCTGAACACACTTATACGGACAACTTCTTCACCATAAAGACGTTGTTGGGTTGGACAAGCAGGTCTTCACCAGTTTTTCTTTCTGTTAGGGCCGCGTGCAGTGCCTTGCACCAGGGATCATCAACTGGCCTTCCAGTTCCAGCTCCACCGGCCTTACTTATTTTACTCTCCCAGTCGCTTTGCTTGTCTGGGCCTGCTGTCTCCTCAGCGTTAGGAAGAAGAGTCAGGCTAAGTTAGCGCGGGGCGCAGGCAGGGAGGTCCAGGGAGGGGTGTGGCTAAAGAGCCTCTGTTACCAGTACAGTAGCTCCTCTTTCTCCTTTTTACGTATTGGACCTTTTTTTCCAGGAAAAGTTTAGTTTACTTTAGCAAAGAGCTCGAAATCCACTGGTCTGCATGACCTCTAAGATTCCCTCTGTGCTCACTCTCCCAGACAACTAAGGAAGAACGGAGAGGAAGACAATTGTAAATATGAATAGACTTGGCCATCCTTAGGAGTAGCAGGCACTAAAAAGTAATCTCTAAGCCGAGGTCCCCAACACTGTCAAGCTGTTACACCAGCCCTCGTCTTAATCCAAAGACTATGTGAAAAAAAGCGAAACTTTTGTCTTTTTAAGAGCTAGTGCACTTTTGC
Source organism: Manis pentadactyla (assembly GCF_030020395.1). Lineage (NCBI taxonomy): Eukaryota > Metazoa > Chordata > Mammalia > Pholidota > Manidae > Manis > Manis pentadactyla. Next base: position 46,799,093 of record NC_080038.1, read on the forward strand.
TCCCTTACTAAACAGACGAGGCTGTATCCTAACTAAGTAGCCACATAAGCACACGCACTGCAGCAACACTGAAAACCAAACTCTGTGGAAATGTGAGCCCCTGTTTTGTTCTCAGTTTAATGAGTTTGCTATCACATATCTTTTCCAAACAGCAAACCATAGGTTTCCCTGTATTTGTTTCCTAACAGCACATGAGCTTGCATTGTTTCGGCACACACACCTTTTATCTGCATTGTAAGGATGTAGGGAAATTCTTTACTTCCCCCAAGTTACGATTCCAGAGCTTGTGCTCTTATCCGTCACAAAGCCATCGTCGTGGGCTGGCTGAGAGTTACAGAGCACGTACTACTTATTATGTGTCAGGCTCTGTGCTGAGTCCTTTGGATGCACGGTAGCCTCATTCATGACGGAAACCTTATCGGGTAGGTTAGTGTAATTATCCCCACTAAGCAGCTGAGAAAGCAAACGGCTACTCAGATCACTGCTAAGAATGTCTGTACAATACAAACCGTACTGAGGGACAGATGACTAAGGCACAGATTTCCCTTGACTCTCAGTACCAGGAACGCTTGGGCTTGCCCTGAGAAAATGGTTTGTTTTGGCCCAGTGGTGACTGTAGTTCACGCAAGTGATCCTGTAGAACTCCTTGCCTTGGCTGCTAGCAAACTGGGGTCAGGCTAGTGGTAGAACTGCTGAGAAAAAAAGTGAGTGAAAGCAATTCAAACAGAGGCTAAAATCTTTATTCAGCTGATGTGCATCCCCTTAAGACCAGGACGATCTCTGAAGCGAAGCAGAACTAGAGCTTTTCTGGGGAAAGGAGAAGAGAGGTGATGACTGTGGTATTTCCCAGGTTGCAGTTTAGTTTGTTGGCTTAAGTGCTACCAATGTGTGGTTGGAATGGTGGGGAAACTGGTCCGCCTTTTTCGTGTGTCCTGCTGGGCTCCTTGGTGCAATCTCATTGCAGCAGGTATCAGAAGAGCTCTCGGAGAGCTGCTTTTTGTCTGCTTTACTGCTTGTTGTCTTCTGGTCGGTGGAAGTAACAACCACCAAACCCAAGGTGGAGGAGGGAGGAGAAAAGAGAAGTGAGGCGAAGAGAAGCGAGGCCAAGAGAAGAGAAGAGAGGAGAAGAGAAGAGAAGAGAAGAGAAGAGAAGAGAAGAGAAGAGAAAGAAGAGAAGAGAAGTTAAAGGAGGCAAGGTCTGAAGCAAGGAAAACTGGGGTCTCTTTGAATCATTTCACGGCGCCTCCTCTTAAACAAGGTGAAGTGCCTTTGTCATCAGCCAGTTGCTTTCGGAGAGGAAGCAACAGCGACGTACAAGGGCTGTGCACTGAGTCAAGGGGTCTCTCATAGCGGGTTGGGGAAGTAGTTTGTTCTTCGGTCTTCTGGCCCTTAATCACTGCTTGACAGGATCATCTGCTTGGATAGGACAGTGCTGCCGGTCTTGATTAGATGTGATTGGATGCAGTTGACGAGGAGTATTCTTATCAGAATTCAAAGGAAAATGATCAGTAGCCCTTGGGGGAAAGTGCATCCCCAGGACTGTATATCCCTGTTGGGAATACTCAGGGACAGGGGTCCCGTGCTCAGCCACCCAATGACGACGGGAGGGCCCAGAGTGCAGGAGTGGGTCGTGCACTCGACAAACGTTTCGGCTGGCTTCACAGATGTGCTGATTCTCCAAAAGGACATCTGAGAGGTTTGGGTGGTCGTACGGGGCAGCACTCGTCGTTGTCAACCGCACAAGTGCATCCCTAGGTGCCAGCATGGTGTCTAATGCCGGTCGATGATGAGCAGCAGCCACTGGAGTCCCGGCACCTCTCAAGCGTGTCAGTACTTTGGGTGGCATCGTTGGCCGCTCTGGCAACTTCACGGATGAGAGAGCACGGGAAACCCAGACACTGCATCGAACTTCTTCAGCAGCGCAACAGAGCCCCTCCTCCAGAGAAGAGTGCACCGTAAGACCTGTTCCCGGTGGCGGCGAGCACACCTAGGTCGCTCCCAAGCTGTTGACGTTCTTCACGGAGCTCCTTCTCGTCCCCTGATGAGAATGGGTGTTTTGCAGAGGGATGTTCTTGCTCCTTCCCACGGACTGTTCCCGTGCAGGAGTAAGGGTGTGACCCCACAACCAAACAGGTGACCCTGTCCGGCTGTACGGTCGGAAAGACGAAAAGAGATGGGTGACATAACATGACCCAGCCCAGCTGGCCGGTTAAAAGAAAGCAACAACAACAAAAAGCCAAGAAGCAGTGGGCCCACAATGAAATTTGAATCACACCCTGGGTGTTCTCCAGGACGGAAGAGCACTGTGCTTTTTGCCGTGCATCTTTCCTGGGTGAAGCTGGTGTTGGGGCTGAGCCAGCCAAGGATACCCACCCATTTCAGCCTGACGTGGGTCACTTGCAGTGACTTGGGCCCATGACCTTGAATTACAAGCAAATGTTTCCTTTGGATAAAAACCAGTTCCCCTTCTTCGAGTTGCATTTCGGGGAGGTGGTGTTAATTTTGGGGATCTGTCCGAGATCCGGTTTGCGTGGGATGTGCCTGACACGGCAGCAGTAACGCTGCAGGGATTTCTCTGAGGGTAGGGAATGGGGGATCGGTAAAAGGTCAGTGGGACTGACAGGGGAAGGTGAGCAGAGCCAATAGGTGACGTTAGCTTCTGTGGGGGAAACGGAAGTTCCTGTGGCCTGGATCCTCACCTGACCCTAAGCTCCTCGATGATGTAGTTGGCCTCCTGCTAGGCGAATGCTTCCACACCCGCGGGCAATGAGCTATTACTGGCTGAGTCACTATGTAAAGAGCTGCGCCCCCGTGCACTGCGCAGAGGCAGAGAGGGAGGTGGGTTACGGGCCTGCAGACTGCTGGATGCGGACGGGATCCCAGTGCTCGACCAACATGTTGTCCCAGCGCTGGGAGAATAAAGCCACGTATAAACCCTTCTACCCCAAGAACGTTGCGTTGTCATTTCTCGGCCTCACGGAAGCCATAGTGAGCTTGCCCGGGGCTGAACCCCTCAGGCGGCAAGACAGCCTCACAAGCCTGAGCAAGAAAATGACAAACATTTGGGGGTATTGAGGAAGGGTGGAGGAGAAAGGGAAGACTGGAGAGGAGTAGAAAGAAAAAAGCAGAGTGAGTGAGGGTAGAGGATGGTTAAGGATAGTGTAACTTTTGGCTCGCAGGCAACGCCTTACAGTTTCTTAATTACGGTTCCAGTAAAATGCGTACCTCTCTCATTATAAAGGCAAGTAGGGATTCTCCAGGTAGGAAAGGCAAATTCCAATCTTTTTTAGTCACCAGAAGAGCTGTTGCCTTGCAACAAGGGAAAGTCTCTAAACATGCCATGGAGTAAATGTAGTAACCACATTGTTTTTTCATGTGAAACCTTCATAAGAGTATATGTCTATAATGCCTTAATAAAAAGGGAAATCTTTTGAGGAAATAAATAAACATGCCATGGAGAGGCCGACGGTATTATGGATGTATTTAATTCATTGGTATGCAAGAAGCTGTGTGATGGCCACGTGTAAATCCTCAAAGGTCCCTTGAAGCTCTGGTTCCTGTCCATGTCCCACCTTCCTTCACGGTGTTTTCAGGGTTATGCAGTGTAGCGGGTGGAACATACCCTGGAGATCTCGTCTTCTGTCCAATTAAAAAATGTCCCATCAATGCTGTCCAAAAGTAGTTCTCAAGTTTGTGTACTCTGATAGGTCATAGCCTGCAAATTCTTCATCAAGCTCCATTTCAGAGACACTGGAGAGACCAGACAGCAGCCTCGGTGTCTCCATAGCCCATCTGATTGGAGGCAACACCCAGATTTCTCCCAAAATCTTTGTGTGTAGTTTGTGTGTGTGTGTTTGCTAAAACATACGTGACGTAACGTTCACCGTTTTAAAGTGTACAGTCTGTTGGTAATAAGTACATTCACACTGTTGTGCAATCCTCACTATCATCCATCTCCCAAACTCTTTCTGTCTTGCAAAACTGAAACTCTGTACCAGCTAAACAATAACTGCCCATTTCCCCACCCACCTCCCAGCCCCTGGCAACTGCCAGTCGGCTTTCTGTCTCTAGCAATTGGACTACTCTGCTTACCTCATAGGAATGGAATCATACAGTCTTTGTCTTTTTGCGACGGGTCTACTTCACTTAGCATGATGTCTTCAGGGCTCATCCATGTCGTAGCACATGTCAGAATTCCCTCCCTTTTCAAGGCTATGTAATATTGCATCGTCACACATACCACGTTTTGTTAACCCATTCGTTTGTCAGCAGACACTTGGGCCACTCCCACCTTTTAGCTATTGTGGATAGTGCTGCCTCTGAACATGGGAGTACACATATCTGTTCAAGTCTCTGTTTCCAGTTCTTTTGGGCATATACCCAGAATTGGAATTGCTGGATCATATGGTAAATCGATGTTTAATCTCCTGTCTTTTGTGGGGGAGGAATCGCCATACTCCCAGTATCCTTCTCACAGAATGGAATGCTTGTGACTGTGGTTGTCTCAAGGTTTCATAGAAATGATCTGGAGTTACCAGACCATCTTCACTTCGATGAACCTGGATGGGAGCAAATTGTTTAGCACACTGGTCGGCCAAGGAATTTCCTGTTGTCTCATGGGTTTGTTTCCTAGGATGAGTTTCGACTCTGATGATGGCCAATTCCTTGAGGGAGGAGAAAGGCTTCTCGTAAGCTTGAACCTGCTCACCAAGCGTCATGCGAGTAACAACAGCGGTCAGTTGTTTCCACAGCATGCTGAAATCATAAAGCACGCCGACGGCACATGCGTCGTCTAGCTGTGCTGTGCTTGTCGAGGGACTTTCGTTGCCCCGGCCCCCCACCCGTTTCGGTTGTAGTGCCATCCGTCTGTGAGTGAAGTTTTCTCTTTGTTTATCACAATATGCACAAAATGTTGGACCAATTGTTGTACCTCCTGGATGGCAAGGTCTGCCAGCCCATTTTCTGCTTCTGAACAGCTGCTGATCTCTCAGGCTTAAGGCCATTAACCAAAAGGGTGGAGATCTCTGCAGTGCTGTTAGCATTTAGTGCCCACCCACTCGCACCCCCGCCCAGCATCCCTGCAAGTGCTCTCCAGTCAGTCTCCATAGTTAGAGACTCATTCTTCCTGCACCTGGCAACAGGATTACATTGTTCTCCAAGGAACGCTGGGGGTGGGTGGGTGGGGGCTGTCCAATTCAACTATACCACCGAAAAGAAATTCTCCTACCTCTACGGCTATAGCGGGTGCAGAGGGCATGTTATTCCTTTCAGGGTTAAATTCTCATTTGTGGGCACCCATGTGGCCCGGCCAAAGCAGGCTCTGGCACCTCCTCGACCTACTGAAAGGTGTCCTGCGATGCATCAGAGAGACATGTCAGTCAGCCTTTTAGGTAGTGGGAAATCTCTGATGTTGCCACGTAGTTGCAGGTAAGTCCCAACTCTCTCTGGTTATTGTGAAACTTCATTTGTTTTTTTGGGGTCTCCCAGGGATTTCAGTGGGGAGTTTTGGCAGGGGACTGGAAGCACAGGGAAGATTAGGGACAAAAACAAGTAACAGGACGGGTGGATCAGGAAGGTGTTTTTTTCCCCCCACCTTTGTAACAAAGAGTGATGCTATGCGTGAAAGGATGGATGGAATTAGCTACGTAAAAACCAAAGTATCTGTGCATCTGGAAAACCACAAGTGACTAAAAAGCCACACACACATAAGAAGAGCATCTGCAATGTATGTGCCTGAATGTGGGTCAAGATCGTCACCTGCAGCTGTTAAAATGAAAAGGCTAAGTACATTTACGACCCACTGAATGAATGCTCGTGAGAGTACAGAAAACCAAGACTCCTCACAGAATGTCGGTGACAATACAAATGGGTTTTGTGTCTTTTTGCAGTGTACACCAAGAGCGTTCAAAGTACTTTGTTCACGTCTTTTCGACGCAGTAAATCCACTCCTGAAATCTGTTACACATATCAGAGATGGTGAAAGATGTGTACGTACAGCTTTTTTGTTTCACTCTGTGACGGGATAATCTTTGAGGAATGTACCAATGCGCGTTCCTCCTGCACATTTCCTTGACTGACTTTCCCTAGAAGTTGCTAGTGTGTTTTCCACCAGAAAGCAGGAATGGGTGGTTGAAGAACAGGTATCTGCTGTAAGCAAATGTAAAGGGTGCATTTCGTCACAGTCTTGTGGCTTGGACATCTGTACCTGCTACAGACATTACAGCGAATACTGGAGAGAATAATTAATAATAATAGTAATAATAATACCACCGATAACATGATCTCCATAAGTGCCAGGAAGCAAGCAAAGAACCTGTTGGGTTGTATATGCTGCTCACCACCCCACGAAGCAGGTGCCATTCCCGCCACCCTCACTGTACACCTGTGCAGACTGTGGCACACGGGGGAGGAGTGCGTCGCCCAGGGTCTCCTGGCTCCTCAAAGAGGGCCCCAGTGTTCAGGTCCCAGGTCTACCACCTCTAGATTGCTCACCGGTTTGCAGGATGCTTTCCTGCTCTTCCCAGCACTAGAATGAAATAAAAGGTGCATTGGGAAGAGAGTAAAAGAGCCAGCGAAACGTCCTTAAAAGTGTAATAACATAGGAATCGTCCACAGTACTGTGTTAAACGGAAGGGGGAAGGGGAGAAGCAATGTAGGAGACCGTTCATACAGTACCACTCGAGTATTATAAAACGATAAATAATACGTGCAAAGAAGAGCATCGGGAAGAAAAGAGGTACTTGTTCATTTATTCCATGAATACGTGTTGCGAGCTCACAGCTAGGCGCTGTTTTGTGGGGGTGCCGAGAATACAATGCTGGGCAGACGCAGAGCAGGACAACCGTGATGCCTGCCTTACTCAGTTAGCAAGGTTACACGATGATATCGACCACTGGGGCGGGGATCGCAGGGCATTTCTCCTCTCCACCTCAGGTATTGCTTGTTTCACTCTTTTCCACTGTGTATTCCTGTAGGAAGAGAAATGAATAAAGCATTTTAAAGTCTTTTTCAAAAGGTGTTTAGTGACGAGGGTAACCTGCTGAAAATCTGCGTTTAGAAAGAGATATTCAAGTCATTATGCAACATGAACCTCATGTCTAAAGTGCACCTTAATGAATGAAAAGCCCCTAAGGATACTTACGCTGAAATATTGTTAAGTGGTCATCACTGGGTGATGGGACTGCGGAAACCATTGGATTTCTTTATCAAGCTTTCATTACCTGTCCTCCAAATTTTCGTCACTGACCGTGAGCGACTTCTACAATGACAGAACATCTTTTATCCTATGCAATACTCGGGTCCGTAAAACCCAGGAGATGCACCACCTCTAGCACGGCAATTCCGTGCTACTACCCCTTAGTCACCTCAGTCTCACTGAGATTACTGTGCAACGAAGGAGAGAGCCTTGAGACGGCAAAGACCTGGGCTCTGACTCGCCTCTGTCACCAAGAAGCTAGATGGCCTTCGCGAAGTCATCTGACCTGTCCGAGGTCAGAAAAACGGGTTCTTAAGGCATGTTTAATGACCTACACGAATGCCAACCGCACAGGGCCAAATGAAAAAGGAATCAGATAGGCTCCTGTTGCTATGTTGTAATCCAGGGCTAGGAAAAGATTAGGTCCGACATACATAAAGGGAAATGACCAGGCAAGTAAACTTTTCAAAACGTCACCGTATGTATTGGGCACCCACTAAGTGCTAGGTACCGCTCTGGTGCCGAGGACGAAGGAGCTCAACAAACAAACATGCACCACAGTTCCTGCCCGCACAGCGGTGAGCTGTGCTGCTCACCCTTGGATCACAGGTAATAATGTTTTGAACTCAAGATTCCCCCAAGCGTTCGACATTTACGATGTGTCTGTATCATTTTTCAGTGAGGTGGCTGTAAAGCTGAGAGAGCGATTTTGAAACAGGTGCAATTGAGTTTACAGAGGAGGAGGTTGAAGTCGTGGCGCAAAAATGGACGTCACTACATTGAAGAAGCCCCCGCTGTGCGGCCGTTTATCAGAAATAGCACCCCTGGTCGACCCGTGGGCTGCGGGCACTGTGGTTTAGGTTACGGTCCGTATCCGTCCTCCGAATTTTCGACAGCGAGGTCCACCGGCAAGACCGAAGGATTTACTCAGGACGGTTCGTAAAAGCGAAAACAACGTGGGGAAAGCCACCGACTAGACGCAGAGACCCAGAGAGGCCAGTTGTTGAGCAGCGGACCGGTCGCCCCCGGAGGAGAAAGGCCAAAGTGAAAGAGCAAATGGGTTTTCTCCTCGGGCCGTGAGTTGTGCCGGCAGGCCCCAAGGCCGGAAGAAGCTGCGGCGCCGGGAGCCGCGCGGCGCGGGCGCGGGCGCAGGCGCAGCAGAAAAGCGGCCGGTTTTCGCTGAAAAGCCTCCGCGCTGTTTTTTCGGGCGCGAGGGGCGGGGGAGTGACGGGCAGGAGGACGGGCGCGTGGCGCCACACTGCCCCCAGCAGGCCGGAGAAACAGAGCGCCAGCAGTCCGGGAGGAAAAGCCACCTTCCTCGCTGGCTTTCCGCGCACAGCCGTGAGGTGGTGGCTGAGGAGGAGAAGGGCGTGACGACGACCAGCAGGGAAAAGAAAGAAGCGGACCGGGCCGAGTGGCCCGGGTCCGGCCGTCCGCCGGCGCGACAGGCTCCCGCAGTCCCGTCCCCGGAACCAGAGCAACGGGCGGCCGGAAGGACGGGGCTGCGCTCGGCCGGGCCGGTTTCGGGCCTGCGGGCGGAGGGAGCCCAGCGAGGTCGGTGCCCGTCTCCCCGCGGGCGTCCGCCGCGGGCTTCCTCGCGGACCCCGTTAGCGAAGTGTCGGCGGAGGGACCCGACCGGGGATGTCCACGCCCTGCTGCTGTCGGCCGACAGCCGCGGCCCCAGCTGCCTGTACCGACCCCCCGGCCGCCTCTCCACGCCCGGGCCCGCGCCCGCGCCCACCCTGTTACGCAGGCTCGCCCCGCGGCGCTCCTCGCGCAGCCCTCTCAAAAACAAATCCCGCGAATGTAGGATTCTGAGAAGGGGCCTGGCCTTCTTGCTTGGCAGATCCCAAACACAGGCCTCATTTGTGGTCCCTACGACAAACATTGTGTATCTGCTTCCCGTCTGGGTACTTTGACGGAATGACCTTGTGCCTAGACAGCCGTCAAAGAAATGCACTGTAACGTCAGTTTCCCTACCTGCTAGCTTGTTGCGGAAGACTGTAGCTTCGACATCATGACTGATGCTCTGTTAGAAAACGAGTATACTCTTGGGGGAAAGCTGTCCTCTCCGGAGCTCTTCTTCGGAAGGACTGTGTTTGCCGGGCAGCTGTGCTAAACCGGGGCTCCAATAAATCTCTAATAAAACTCTCTTCTGGAGTTTTACGCTCGGACCTCTTTTCCTCCACGTTTCTTGGGGGGTAGTCAGAGGCCCTCAGAGTGACGCGCCTTGTGTAGCCCAGGGCTTCCCCGGTCGTGGCGCTAGGTATGGGCACAGAGGGGCCCCTTGTGCCCCTCCAGCCTCACAGCGCCCTCCGCTGAGCGGGTGAGTCCTCCTGACACCCGGACCTCCTCAGTTTTTCAGTTGGCGCTCCTGACCTTTGTTTGAGCTGGGTAAAACTTACCCTGGTATATATTCTAGGCAGGTTGACCTAGGGAAAGCCAAGGCTGATGGGATTGGCTAACACTGTTTGGCGAAAATGTTAGAGTGAAAAACTAGACACAACACGGTAAGGCTGGAACAAGATCGGTAAATGTAGGACAGACTGAGAATTCAGCTGCGAAGAATAGGGACACTTGCCCCTTCCTCCCAGAAGGCAGGAAGTGTTTGAGGGTATCCCTCGGGACCTGAGGCTGTCCCACCGCATCACCCTTAAAAATCACATTAAAATTGGTATATTGGCTCGTCCGGGGACACACACATAGGGACCGATCACCCAGTGCTTCACCGTCCCCTTAGTCAGTTGCTCAAGCCTCCCTAAAAGTTTAAACGCAAAACATCGGGATACCCTTCTTCAAAGACAGAACAATTCCCAAATGCTCAACAGCCACCCAGCAGCACCCCAGCTGGATTCATTCACGTGCAATACGTATGGCGGCTTTGACTTGCAAGCACTTAACTAAACGGGAAACCCTGAGTAAGGAAAACGAGGGAATGGCAAAATGCTCTCTTCACAGGACACGAGAAACTCTCGGATCCCGTAGCTAAATCAGAAAGACGTGCGGAGACAGCGGCCAACGTCGTCTCGACCTCGTCTGCTCCTACTCCCTTCTGTCCTCTTCTTCCCGAGCTCCCCCGTTGGGGCTTGCCTGCATTGCCACCTTCTCCTCAACCTCAGAAATTTACTCTTGCTGGCCCTAAAAGTTTTAAAGCTCCCTTAAGGAGAAAGTATAACCGGGTGGGAAGCATCAGAGTTTACAGCACGTGATCTCAAGCTGAACTCAAGAGTCTAACTAAAGAGTTTCATGACCCTTCACAAGACCGAGTAGGGTTTGCAAAGGAATTTGATCTGAGCCTCTGAACCTGACTAGTCAGCTCTGTGTCCGCTTACACATATGTTAGTATCAGAGAGCAAAGCTAAAGAATGGATAGATGACGCGGAATTGGTTAAACTGCCATTGAGGATTTTCGTAGACGTGAGGCTGTTAATCTTGAAAACTGCAGGAGAACTACACAAAGGCTGCATCAAGCAATCCCCCCAAATTTCCCTAAAAACGTAGACTGGGCCAAACCACAACAACGTAAAAGAAAGCCAGACAAACCTATCTTGGATCATTTTGAGAGACTGGCAAAAAACAACCTCTTAGACAACATTCAGGGATGCCTTTGAAAGCTTTCAAGGCCATCAAAACAACCCACTTTAAAATTCTGCCTCTTTACAAGGTTTGGAAGAAGAATTGGCTTTGCCGATAAAATGATACGATGTGACGTGGGCTACCTTACCTAGTACTGCCGTCGTTACTCTTGCAGATCAACTTGCAATAACTTCATTAAAGAGAGAGAAGGCCGAGGCTACTAAGATGATAAATTTACGGTTACAACAACAACAACTGGGTAATCCCAGCTGAAAACCTTTCCAGGGACCCCTTGAGGTCAAAAGACAGTCTCTGTTAGTAGGGTAGAAAGCCTGGACATCTTAGAAAAGACCGTCACAAGCTTAGGCGGCACCTTGAAAAGCAAAAGAAAAGGAGGACTAGGGATACTCTGGGGAAAAAGGGAGGACATTCCCCTTCTTGCTTACTTACACTTTAGGAGAGATTAATAATACAACTGAAGGGGAGACCTCTAAGGCCTTAATAGACACAGGGGCCACACTAGTCCTTCTTAACCCTACCTTACTGCTTGGGGTAAAAATTTGGTTCCAACGATAGGGGTCTCCAGTATGCCCATTCAAGTCTTTCAAGTCCACACCTATAACTTTTCACGTAGGAAATATCACCGGGAAGTGCTCATTTCTGTTCCTTGACAGTGCTCCGATCCCTTTAACGGGCAGAGATTTTTCTCGAAATCTATAGTGCCCACATCAGTGTCTCTTCTAAACAAGACATGTTTTTAGATTTAGAAAGGAAAAATGAAGTGGAATTTGGTTCTGAAAGAATAATGATTCCTACTGCTCCCAGAACCAGTGAGCTATATTATTAATTACCCCACGTACCGGCAGAGTTATGGACTACTCCCTCTGACACCAGAAAAATTAAGCCAGCCACGCCTATGAAAGTAACTATTGATGAAACAAAAGCCTTTGCCAATATCTGACAACATCAGCTTAAACCTGAAGCAATAATAGATGGAGTAAAGCCTATTCTGCGAGAGTATCTTTTAAAAGGACTTATTATTCCCCGCACCAGTCTTTGTAATACTCCTGTTTCACTTGTAAGACAATCAAATGGGAAAGGATGGAGATCTGTCCGAGATTTAAGAGCACCGAGTAATTTTGCGATACCCTGTCACCCTGTAGCCCTTAACCTGCATACCTTACTTTCTTCAGTTCCCCCAGACACTACTTGTTTCTCTGTGACGGACCGATGTAGTGCATTTTCCAGTATTCCCATGGAAAAGGACAGTCAATATTTGTTTGCCTTCACCTGGGAAGATAGACAATACACGTGGACAGTTACACCACAAGGGTGTACTCAGAGTCCAACTTACTTCTCTCAGATTCCAAACGTAGATTTAGCAGATACTAAACCTCCTAATAATGCCACCCTGATTCACTATGTTGATGACGGTTTTTATGTTCTACGTCCGAGATAAACTCTCAAAAAGCGAGAGTTACCAATGTAACTCTAGCTTAGATGCGATACTCTCCACCCCGATCCTTTACTTCCCACCGAAGAAGGTAGTCATGAACATGACTGCATCCCCTTAAGTGATTTTTTTTTTTCTTATCCCCAGGAACGATCGACAGGGAACTCCTATTAATACTGCCGGTTTTATTTGGTTTACAGATGACTCATATCTTAAGGATGCTACAGGACTTTACCAGGCTGGATGTGCCATTATTTCTTCGACAGATGTTACTGAAACCTGTTCTTTGCCTACTGCTAAATCAGTACAAGCTGAACTGATTGCTTTAAGAACTCAGCCTTGCCATTTAGCTAGCGATACAATAGCTAATATGTATACTGACAGCCGTTAATCCCTTTGGGATAGCACATGATTTTGATATGCTGTGGAAACAGCAGGGTGTTCTCACCTCTCCTGGGCAACCTATCAAAAATGGCCAATTCCTGAGGCTGTCCAGTTAGCAAAACAAGCACCTATTATGAAGGTCCTTGGACATCCTAAGTCAAATACTATGGGAGCTTAAAGGCAGCCACCTTGCGGATGCGGCGGCAAAACAAGCTGCCCCAAGTGGTAATTATGCAAAATCTCGAGAACGTCCTCTACTTTTCACAACTAAAGACTTCAGAAGATTTCCTCGTTGTATAGGCTCAGAGAGTAGCTACTGATGAGGGAAAAAACTGGGGCATCAAAAAGGGGAAACTTTGCTTCCACTACAGAGGTATGTCTTGGGTCCAGTAACAAACCTCTCATACTCGGAGTCCAAATGCCATACCTACCTGTATTCACCAAACGAATCAGTCACTGGGGACCTGAAAAAAATGGTTCTATGGGGAAAACAGTATTGCTGGAGACCTTTTACTTACTGCATTCGCTCATATGGTTTACTCTCACTGTACTGTTTGTCCTAAATATAATCCCGGAAAGCCCCTTCATGGTTCCCAGGGTCATTTTCCTTTGCTGATGGGACCTTTCGAGATGTGGCAAGTGGATTTCATTCAATTGCCGTCATCTCAGGGATATAGATAATGTCTTTGTACTAGCTTGTATGTTTTCACATTGGGTGGAAGCTTTCCCTTGGAGAAGAGCAACGGCCCTCGCTGTTGGAACATTGTCACTAGAGAAAAATGATTCCCACCTGGGGAACGCCATCTGAATTACATAGCGATGGAGGGTCGTATTTTACCGGAAAAGTAATTAATTCTATCTGCAGTATCTGGCCTATAAGGCATGCCGCATTTTCAGTGTGCTTATCCTCCTCAGCCATCTGGGTTGGTAGAAAGGGCTAATATTAGGTATCATAAAAACTCAATTGGCAAAACTCATGGACGTCTTTAACCTTCCCTGACCAAAAGCTCACCCACTAGCTTTACCAAGTCTCAGATCTACACCCTTTGGAAAACACCAGCTCTCGCCACTTGAGATTACAACGGATAGACCAATGCGATTAGATGAAGGAGAACGTGAACCTCCTCTATTAAAGGGAGATATTTCTCGTTATTGCTCTGGTCTTATTAAACCACTCAAGCAAAATGAACCTTTAGTTACCCTTTTCTCACTAGCCTCCAAGGAGATGAAGAATTTAAAGACCGTGGGTTACAACCCGGAGACTGTGTCTATGAGAAGAGACACCAAATGAAAAGACTCCTTACAGCCTCCCTGGAAGGGATCTTACCTGGTGTTACTAACCAGTCCTTGTGCTGCTAAAGTAAAAGGTATGGGCTCATGGATTCACACTTCTCATTTTCAAAGGGCTCCTATGCCTCAGTGGACTTCAACTCCCATTTCTGATATTTGACTCCAATTGACCAAATAAACTTCATCTGACTAGGATGAGAACCAGCCGACATCTGAATGACATGCTTTTCCCATGATCCCCGACCTCGCCTGTACATGCCAATATTCTCCATCTTTTGCTCTTAACCCTCTGTTTCTCCCCATTAATACTGGAAGATCCTGATGCTAACATATTCTTACGATGGCTATATTTGTTTACAAAAGAAAAAAAAAAAGGGTCATTCGGTCAAACTGTTGGGTCTTTGGACAGCTACCTATATCCAGTACTTCTTGGGTTACCTTGGTGGGTTTCCCTACTCCAAGGAAAAGACTGGTCTAGTTTGCGGTCTCGAATACATACACGAATACGTGAGTGTCAACGCAGTATTACAATCCCAAGTTACTAACTGGGATCCAGATTACTGCCCTGTTAGTCTATCTCGCCCTGGCCACGGGTTCACCTTTTCACAGTGTGATATCACTAAGCAAGCCCAACAAAAAGGAGACTTACTCCTTATTTTTATAAGCCAACTGGCGTAACTGATGACAGACTTTTTCCCAGCTACTGGATGGATTTGTATGGCTCAACCCTGGTTACAAAAAATCAAGTTCAGTTGCTCCACTCTGTTGGGAACAAAGAAATAATTCTAAGGATAACCCTCCAAACTGTACGTGACAAACGTGACAAACGGGATGCATACCTTACCAATACTGTAAGTGTTGAGGGGACCGATGTGTATTTTCCTCGGTCCTTGTCCCCGCCGCGACAAAGAATCGAAGGGCAGAGACACAGTAGTGAAGCAGAGTAAAGTTTTATTTAAAGTTACTTAAGGAGAGAAAAAGTGCAGCAGGCAACCTCAGCGAGGAGAGGCGCCCTGAAAGGTTGGAGAGAGAGAGTGTAAGATTAAAAGGTTACGCACTTAGAAAGTGCAGGCGACCACAGAGAGAGGAGCGCCCCGAAAGGTTGGGGGATCCCCCTTTTAAGGATTCATCAGGAGTGTGACTAAGGGCTGGGGGTGCAGACTTGTTAAGTGGTCTCTGAATATTTAGAATTAGCACAAGGAACTTCCTGCTCTGATTTCTCCCCTGAGATAACCGGCATCTTGGTCTGGGAGCATATCAAACAAGACTGCCTGCCCAGCCCCCAAGGTGGGCTGAGTTATTGTCTGTTTGCTAAAGAGTAAGTTAAGAATCTTACTTACTAACTTCCTCGGTGTTAAAATGCAATCTTATCTTTAAGATGGAATCCTTCCTGCCTTTTACTATGTTGTTTACGGCTGGGCCTGCATGCTAAATTAGTTGGCTAGGTTGCAAACTACTTGATTAGGGCCAAAGGAGAAGAAAAACCCAGCATATAGGTAAAGTTAAAAAAATAAGCTGGGCCTGCATGATTAACACAATAAAGACATGGGCTATGCTGAGGTACCCTCCTTTACCTGGGGAATATTCAAACATTCCAGGCCAGGCTGCTCCTGGCTTTTTGAGCTTTAACTGATTAACTCTGGGCTTTCCTGGCCTTATGCTCTTTCCACCCCGCTCATATCTGTTTTCCTGCCTAACATAACCACGCCCTAACATTATTAGCAAATGGTGATTGGTTTGCTGCTGACTGGCTCTGGAGGCCTGGTAGTTACTGGATTGCTCCTGATGGAACTCAGTGGCTTTGGCTCTGCAGAACTAATCTCAGGCCTTGGCTTCTACCTGGACCGTTCGGGAGATAGACTTTGGGATTCCCTTGGACAAGGAAAGATCAAGCACACGTCTCCACTGTCGCAACTATGCCACATTTGAAGGCCTCGTGGACACGTGCTGTTTTTCATGGGTATGGCCATTTAACGATTGTATTTACTCCTTCTATAGGAATTGAGGATGTCATCGTTCACACCGACACACCAGATTTACTCAACAAGCTCTAAGTGGGAGCCAACAAGGATTATCCCGTCTTGATGCAGAAGTAACTCGCGAAAAAAGTGCTGTACAGGATCATATGGCTTTAGACATTCTAACTGTACCTCAAGGGGGGTACTCGTGCCATAATTAAAACAGAATGTTGTTTTCATACAAGACAGTTTGGAAAACATTACCCACTTCTTAAGCCATGTGAAAACTCCCATCGCTGCGTTAGGTACCGCTGCTCCTGGTGCTAATGACCTTCGTGCCCCATGGTTTGGGCCCTGGGGCTCCGGAACGATATTCGGTATAGTCTGATATTTGGTATAGTCTGCATTACTGTCCTAATTGCAATTACTTGTCTTTGCCTTTGTAATTGCTGTTCACTCGGGGCTAGCTCCTCTCTGGCCCCCCAAATTTAAAAAGAAGCACGTAGGATCAAAGCACAACAATGTGACCCAACTGAAAATGCATACCGTCTTTAATTCAAAACCATAGTGGCCGGATGACACGGAGCTTCTGCGTTCCCTGCAATATTCCAGTAACTCAACCAAAGATTACTGAGACGTGCAGGAACGCGAGGAGCTCCGGGCAGACGAAATTTCACTCTGGCATCAGGGGACTAATATGGATCATCAGTGCTTCCTACAGGAAGATTTTGATCAAAAGAGGAAAATGTCAAGAAGAAATGTAAAGAATGCACGATTCTGAGAAGTGCCTGGCCTTACCGCTTGGGTTATCGCAAACGAAGGCCTGATTTGCGGTCTCTAGGACAAACGTTGTGTATCTGCTGCACGTCTGCATACCTTTGGGGAATTACCCTGTGCCTAGATAATGATCAAAGAAGAGCCCTGTAATGTCAGCTGTCTCTACCTGCTAACTTGCAGTTTCAGACTGTAGCTTTGACGTCATGACTGGATATTCTTCGTCAGCAAACGAATATCATCTTGTAAGAAAGCTGTCCTCTCCGGGGCTCTCTTCTTCTGGGCAAGGGCTACGTTTCCTGGGCTCAAATAAACTTCTAATAACGCTTTTCTGGAGCTTAGGATTTCTTTTTACCGGCAGCCTTCACTCATCTGATTACAGTTAATTCATGAGGATGAGGAGAAGGTGGCAATGCAGGCAAGCCCCAACGGGGGAGCTCGGGAAGAAGAGGACAGAAGGGAGTAGGAGCAGACGAGGTCGAGACGACGTTGGCCGCTGTCTCCGCACGTCTTTCTGATTTAGCTACGGGATCCGAGAGTTTCTCGTGTCCTGTGAAGAGAGCATTTTGCCATTCCCTCGTTTTCCTTACTCAGGGTTTCCCGTTTAGTTAAGTGCTTGCAAGTCAAAGCCGCCATACGTATTGCACGTGAATGAATCCAGCTGGGGTGCTGCTGGGTGGCTGTTGAGCATTTGGGAATTGTTCTGTCTTTGAAGAAGGGTATCCCGATGTTTTGCGTTTAAACTTTTAGGGAGGCTTGAGCAACTGACTAAGGGGACGGTGAAGCACTGGGTGATCGGTCCCTATGTGTGTGTCCCCGGACGAGCCAATATACCAATTTTAATGTGATTTTTAAGGGTGATGCGGTGGGACAGCCTCAGGTCCCGAGGGATACCCTCAAACACTTCCTGCCTTCTGGGAGGAAGGGGCAAGTGTCCCTATTCTTCGCAGCTGAATTCTCAGTCTGTCCTACATTTACCGATCTTGTTCCAGCCTTACCGTGTTGTGTCTAGTTTTTCACTCTAACATTTTCGCCAAACAGTGTTAGCCAATCCCATCAGCCTTGGCTTTCCCTAGGTCAACCTGCCTAGAATATATACCAGGGTAAGTTTTACCCAGCTCAAACAAAGGTCAGGAGCGCCAACTGAAAAACTGAGGAGGTCCGGGTGTCAGGAGGACTCACCCGCTCAGCGGAGGGCGCTGTGAGGCTGGAGGGGCACAAGGGGCCCCTCTGTGCCCATACCTAGCGCCACGACCGGGGAAGCCCTGGGCTACACAAGGCGCGTCACTCTGAGGGCCTCTGACTACCCCCCAAGAAACGTGGAGGAAAAGAGGTCCGAGCGTAAAACTCCAGAAGAGAGTTTTATTAGAGATTTATTGGAGCCCCGGTTTAGCACAGCTGCCCGGCAAACACAGTCCTTCCGAAGAAGAGCTCCGGAGAGGACAGCTTTCCCCCAAGAGTATACTCGTTTTCTAACAGAGCATCAGTCATGATGTCGAAGCTACAGTCTTCCGCAACAAGCTAGCAGGTAGGGAAACTGACGTTACAGTGCATTTCTTTGACGGCTGTCTAGGCACAAGGTCATTCCGTCAAAGTACCCAGACGGGAAGCAGATACACAATGTTTGTCGTAGGGACCACAAATGAGGCCTGTGTTTGGGATCTGCCAAGCAAGAAGGCCAGGCCCCTTCTCAGAATCCTACATTCGCGGGATTTGTTTTTGAGAGGGCCGCGCGAGGAGCGCCGCGGGGCGAGCCTGCGTAACAGGGTGGGCGCGGGCGCGGGCCCGGGCGTGGAGAGGCGGCCGGGGGGTCGGTACAGGCAGCTGGGGCCGCGGCTGTCGGCCGACAGCAGCAGGGCGTGGACATCCCCGGTCGGGTCCCTCCGCCGACACTTCGCTAACGGGGTCCGCGAGGAAGCCCGCGGCGGACGCCCGCGGGGAGACGGGCACCGACCTCGCTGGGCTCCCTCCGCCCGCAGGCCCGAAACCGGCCCGGCCGAGCGCAGCCCCGTCCTTCCGGCCGCCCGTTGCTCTGGTTCCGGGGACGGGACTGCGGGAGCCTGTCGCGCCGGCGGACGGCCGGACCCGGGCCACTCGGCCCGGTCCGCTTCTTTCTTTTCCCTGCTGGTCGTCGTCACGCCCTTCTCCTCCTCAGCCACCACCTCACGGCTGTGCGCGGAAAGCCAGCGAGGAAGGTGGCTTTTCCTCCCGGACTGCTGGCGCTCTGTTTCTCCGGCCTGCTGGGGGCAGTGTGGCGCCACGCGCCCGTCCTCCTGCCCGTCACTCCCCCGCCCCTCGCGCCCGAAAAAACAGCGCGGAGGCTTTTCAGCGAAAACCGGCCGCTTTTCTGCTGCGCCTGCGCCCGCGCCCGCGCCGCGCGGCTCCCGGCGCCGCAGCTTCTTCCGGCCTTGGGGCCTGCCGGCACAACTCACGGCCCGAGGAGAAAACCCATTTGCTCTTTCACTTTGGCCTTTCTCCTCCGGGGGCGACCGGTCCGCTGCTCAACAACTGGCCTCTCTGGGTCTCTGCGTCTAGTCGGTGGCTTTCCCCACGTTGTTTTCGCTTTTACGAACCGTCCTGAGTAAATCCTTCGGTCTTGCCGGTGGACCTCGCTGTCGAAAATTCGGAGGACGGATACGGACCGTAACCTAAACCACAGTGCCCGCAGCCCACGGGTCGACCAGGGGTGCTATTTCTGATAAACGGCCGCACAGCGGGGGCTTCTTCAATGTAGTGACGTCCATTTTTGCGCCACGACTTCAACCTCCTCCTCTGTAAACTCAATTGCACCTGTTTCAAAATCGCTCTCTCAGCTTTACAGCCACCTCACTGAAAAATGATACAGACACATCGTAAATGTCGAACGCTTGGGGGAATCTTGAGTTCAAAACATTATTACCTGTGATCCAAGGGTGAGCAGCACAGCTCACCGCTGTGCGGGCAGGAACTGTGGTGCATGTTTGTTTGTTGAGCTCCTTCGTCCTCGGCACCAGAGCGGTACCTAGCACTTAGTGGGTGCCCAATACATACGGTGACGTTTTGAAAAGTTTACTTGCCTGGTCATTTCCCTTTATGTATGTCGGACCTAATCTTTTCCTAGCCCTGGATTACAACATAGCAACAGGAGCCTATCTGATTCCTTTTTCATTTGGCCCTGTGCGGTTGGCATTCGTGTAGGTCATTAAACATGCCTTAAGAACCCGTTTTTCTGACCTCGGACAGGTCAGATGACTTCGCGAAGGCCATCTAGCTTCTTGGTGACAGAGGCGAGTCAGAGCCCAGGTCTTTGCCGTCTCAAGGCTCTCTCCTTCGTTGCACAGTAATCTCAGTGAGACTGAGGTGACTAAGGGGTAGTAGCACGGAATTGCCGTGCTAGAGGTGGTGCATCTTTTATTGTTGCTCCGTGTTTTCATCAGCTGTCAACATATTGGGTGTCCCCAGAAGGACCCTGACCTGCAGCCTAGGTGATTGGCAGGACTCGGATTCTGGAATGCATCCTAACGTTTTCTGGTCCGGTGGTTCAAAGCTACGAATTCAACCTAGCTTGCTACGTTGGATCACCGACTTGGGTCGTGTAGTGGATGGCAGGGGCTGTGAGTGAGAGTACACTGAATACGAAGTTAGGGGCCCAGTTACCGGCAGGCTAGTGGAGTGAGGAACACGGTCGTTTGTCAGCAAGTTGTAGGTACGAAGCGAGCGTGACCTGACTGCAGTGGTCTTTCTCTCCCCAAGTCCAGGTAATACTTGTGGCACTGCTTTGGCATGCCTCCCAACGCTGAAAAAAGTCACATTCGTCTTACAAAACAAGTTTCATCTTGCACAGTACTGTACACAGATAATCTGAACACACTTATACGGACAACTTCTTCACCATAAAGACGTTGTTGGGTTGGACAAGCAGGTCTTCACCAGTTTTTCTTTCTGTTAGGGCCGCGTGCAGTGCCTTGCACCAGGGATCATCAACTGGCCTTCCAGTTCCAGCTCCACCGGCCTTACTTATTTTACTCTCCCAGTCGCTTTGCTTGTCTGGGCCTGCTGTCTCCTCAGCGTTAGGAAGAAGAGTCAGGCTAAGTTAGCGCGGGGCGCAGGCAGGGAGGTCCAGGGAGGGGTGTGGCTAAAGAGCCTCTGTTACCAGTACAGTAGCTCCTCTTTCTCCTTTTTACGTATTGGACCTTTTTTTCCAGGAAAAGTTTAGTTTACTTTAGCAAAGAGCTCGAAATCCACTGGTCTGCATGACCTCTAAGATTCCCTCTGTGCTCACTCTCCCAGACAACTAAGGAAGAACGGAGAGGAAGACAATTGTAAATATGAATAGACTTGGCCATCCTTAGGAGTAGCAGGCACTAAAAAGTAATCTCTAAGCCGAGGTCCCCAACACTGTCAAGCTGTTACACCAGCCCTCGTCTTAATCCAAAGACTATGTGAAAAAAAGCGAAACTTTTGTCTTTTTAAGAGCTAGTGCACTTTTGCTCCCTTACTAAACAGACGAGGCTGTATCCTAACTAAGTAGCCACATAAGCACACGCACTGCAGCAACACTGAAAACCAAACTCTGTGGAAATGTGAGCCCCTGTTTTGTTCTCAGTTTAATGAGTTTGCTATCACATATCTTTTCCAAACAGCAAACCATAGGTTTCCCTGTATTTGTTTCCTAACAGCACATGAGCTTGCATTGTTTCGGCACACACACCTTTTATCTGCATTGTAAGGATGTAGGGAAATTCTTTACTTCCCCCAAGTTACGATTCCAGAGCTTGTGCTCTTATCCGTCACAAAGCCATCGTCGTGGGCTGGCTGAGAGTTACAGAGCACGTACTACTTATTATGTGTCAGGCTCTGTGCTGAGTCCTTTGGATGCACGGTAGCCTCATTCATGACGGAAACCTTATCGGGTAGGTTAGTGTAATTATCCCCACTAAGCAGCTGAGAAAGCAAACGGCTACTCAGATCACTGCTAAGAATGTCTGTACAATACAAACCGTACTGAGGGACAGATGACTAAGGCACAGATTTCCCTTGACTCTCAGTACCAGGAACGCTTGGGCTTGCCCTGAGAAAATGGTTTGTTTTGGCCCAGTGGTGACTGTAGTTCACGCAAGTGATCCTGTAGAACTCCTTGCCTTGGCTGCTAGCAAACTGGGGTCAGGCTAGTGGTAGAACTGCTGAGAAAAAAAGTGAGTGAAAGCAATTCAAACAGAGGCTAAAATCTTTATTCAGCTGATGTGCATCCCCTTAAGACCAGGACGATCTCTGAAGCGAAGCAGAACTAGAGCTTTTCTGGGGAAAGGAGAAGAGAGGTGATGACTGTGGTATTTCCCAGGTTGCAGTTTAGTTTGTTGGCTTAAGTGCTACCAATGTGTGGTTGGAATGGTGGGGAAACTGGTCCGCCTTTTTCGTGTGTCCTGCTGGGCTCCTTGGTGCAATCTCATTGCAGCAGGTATCAGAAGAGCTCTCGGAGAGCTGCTTTTTGTCTGCTTTACTGCTTGTTGTCTTCTGGTCGGTGGAAGTAACAACCACCAAACCCAAGGTGGAGGAGGGAGGAGAAAAGAGAAGAGAAGTGAGGCGAAGAGAAGCGAGGCCAAGAGAAGAGAAGAGAGGAGAAGAGAAGAGAAGAGAAGAGAAGAGAAGAGAAGAGAAGAGAAGAGAAGAGAAGAGAAAGAAGAGAAGAGAAGTTAAAGGAGGCAAGGTCTGAAGCAAGGAAAACTGGGGTCTCTTTGAATCATTTCACGGCGCCTCCTCTTAAACAAGGTGAAGTGCCTTTGTCATCAGCCAGTTGCTTTCGGAGAGGAAGCAACAGCGACGTACAAGGGCTGTGCACTGAGTCAAGGGGTCTCTCATAGCGGGTTGGGGAAGTAGTTTGTTCTTCGGTCTTCTGGCCCTTAATCACTGCTTGACAGGATCATCTGCTTGGATAGGACAGTGCTGCCGGTCTTGATTAGATGTGATTGGATGCAGTTGACGAGGAGTATTCTTATCAGAATTCAAAGGAAAATGATCAGTAGCCCTTGGGGGAAAGTGCATCCCCAGGACTGTATATCCCTGTTGGGAATACTCAGGGACAGGGGTCCCGTGCTCAGCCACCCAATGACGACGGGAGGGCCCAGAGTGCAGGAGTGGGTCGTGCACTCGACAAACGTTTCGGCTGGCTTCACAGATGTGCTGATTCTCCAAAAGGACATCTGAGAGGTTTGGGTGGTCGTACGGGGCAGCACTCGTCGTTGTCAACCGCACAAGTGCATCCCTAGGTGCCAGCATGGTGTCTAATGCCGGTCGATGATGAGCAGCAGCCACTGGAGTCCCGGCACCTCTCAAGCATGTCAGTACTTTGGGTGGCATCGTTGGCCGCTCTGGCAACTTCACGGATGAGAGAGCACGGGAAACCCAGACACTGCATCGAACTTCTTCAGCAGCGCAACAGAGCCCCTCCTCCAGAGAAGAGTGCACCGTAAGACCTGTTCCCGGTGGCGGCGAGCACACCTAGGTCGCTCCCAAGCTGTTGACGTTCTTCACGGAGCTCCTTCTCGTCCCCTGATGAGAATGGGTGTTTTGCAGAGGGATGTTCTTGCTCCTTCCCACGGACTGTTCCCGTGCAGGAGTAAGGGTGTGACCCCACAACCAAACAGGTGATCCTGTCCGGCTGTACGGTCGGAAAGACGAAAAGAGATGGGTGACATAACATGACCCAGCCCAGCTGGCCGGTTAAAAGAAAGCAACAACAACAAAAAGCCAAGAAGCAGTGGGCCCACAATGAAATTTGAATCACACCCTGGGTGTTCTCCAGGACGGAAGAGCACTGTGCTTTTTGCCGTGCATCTTTCCTGGGTGAAGCTGGTGTTGGGGCTGAGCCAGCCAAGGATACCCACCCATTTCAGCCTGACGTGGGTCACTTGCAGTGACTTGGGCCCATGACCTTGAATTACAAGCAAATGTTTCCTTTGGATAAAAACCAGTTCCCCTTCTTCGAGTTGCATTTCGGGGAGGTGGTGTTAATTTTGGGGATCTGTCCGAGATCCGGTTTGCGTGGGATGTGCCTGACACGGCAGCAGTAACGCTGCAGGGATTTCTCTGAGGGTAGGGAATGGGGGATCGGTAAAAGGTCAGTGGGACTGACAGGGGAAGGTGAGCAGAGCCAATAGGTGACGTTAGCTTCTGTGGGGGAAACGGAAGTTCCTGTGGCCTGGATCCTCACCTGACCCTAAGCTCCTCGATGATGTAGTTGGCCTCCTGCTAGGCGAATGCTTCCACACCCGCGGGCAATGAGCTATTACTGGCTGAGTCACTATGTAAAGAGCTGCGCCCCCGTGCACTGCGCAGAGGCAGAGAGGGAGGTGGGTTACGGGCCTGCAGACTGCTGGATGCGGACGGGATCCCAGTGCTCGACCAACATGTTGTCCCAGCGCTGGGAGAATAAAGCCACGTATAAACCCTTCTACCCCAAGAACGTTGCGTTGTCATTTCTCGGCCTCACGGAAGCCATAGTGAGCTTGCCCGGGGCTGAACCCCTCAGGCGGCAAGACAGCCTCACAAGCCTGAGCAAGAAAATGACAAACATTTGGGGGTATTGAGGAAGGGTGGAGGAGAAAGGGAAGACTGGAGAGGAGTAGAAAGAAAAAAGCAGAGTGAGTGAGGGTAGAGGATGGTTAAGGATAGTGTAACTTTTGGCTCGCAGGCAACGCCTTACAGTTTCTTAATTACGGTTCCAGTAAAATGCGTACCTCTCTCATTATAAAGGCAAGTAGGGATTCTCCAGGTAGGAAAGGCAAATTCCAATCTTTTTTAGTCACCAGAAGAGCTGTTGCCTTGCAACAAGGGAAAGTCTCTAAACATGCCATGGAGTAAATGTAGTAACCACATTGTTTTTTCATGTGAAACCTTCATAAGAGTATATGTCTATAATGCCTTAATAAAAAGGGAAATCTTTTGAGGAAATAAATAAACATGCCATGGAGAGGCCGACGGTATTATGGATGTATTTAATTCATTGGTATGCAAGAAGCTGTGTGATGGCCACGTGTAAATCCTCAAAGGTCCCTTGAAGCTCTGGTTCCTGTCCATGTCCCACCTTCCTTCACGGTGTTTTCAGGGTTATGCAGTGTAGCGGGTGGAACATACCCTGGAGATCTCGTCTTCTGTCCAATTAAAAAATGTCCCATCAATGCTGTCCAAAAGTAGTTCTCAAGTTTGTGTACTCTGATAGGTCATAGCCTGCAAATTCTTCATCAAGCTCCATTTCAGAGACACTGGAGAGACCAGACAGCAGCCTCGGTGTCTCCATAGCCCATCTGATTGGAGGCAACACCCAGATTTCTCCCAAAATCTTTGTGTGTAGTTTGTGTGTGTGTGTTTGCTAAAACATACGTGACGTAACGTTCACCGTTTTAAAGTGTACAGTCTGTTGGTAATAAGTACATTCACACTGTTGTGCAATCCTCACTATCATCCATCTCCCAAACTCTTTCTGTCTTGCAAAACTGAAACTCTGTACCAGCTAAACAATAACTGCCCATTTCCCCACCCACCTCCCAGCCCCTGGCAACTGCCAGTCGGCTTTCTGTCTCTAGCAATTGGACTACTCTGCTTACCTCATAGGAATGGAATCATACAGTCTTTGTCTTTTTGCGACGGGTCTACTTCACTTAGCATGATGTCTTCAGGGCTCATCCATGTCGTAGCACATGTCAGAATTCCCTCCCTTTTCAAGGCTATGTAATATTGCATCGTCACACATACCACGTTTTGTTAACCCATTCGTTTGTCAGCAGACACTTGGGCCACTCCCACCTTTTAGCTATTGTGGATAGTGCTGCCTCTGAACATGGGAGTACACATATCTGTTCAAGTCTCTGTTTCCAGTTCTTTTGGGCATATACCCAGAATTGGAATTGCTGGATCATATGGTAAATCGATGTTTAATCTCCTGTCTTTTGTGGGGGAGGAATCGCCATACTCCCAGTATCCTTCTCACAGAATGGAATGCTTGTGACTGTGGTTGTCTCAAGGTTTCATAGAAATGATCTGGAGTTACCAGACCATCTTCACTTCGATGAACCTGGATGGGAGCAAATTGTTTAGCACACTGGTCGGCCAAGGAATTTCCTGTTGTCTCATGGGTTTGTTTCCTAGGATGAGTTTCGACTCTGATGATGGCCAATTCCTTGAGGGAGGAGAAAGGCTTCTCGTAAGCTTGAACCTGCTCACCAAGCGTCATGCGAGTAACAACAGCGGTCAGTTGTTTCCACAGCATGCTGAAATCATAAAGCACGCCGACGGCACATGCGTCGTCTAGCTGTGCTGTGCTTGTCGAGGGACTTTCGTTGCCCCGGCCCCCCACCCGTTTCGGTTGTAGTGCCATCCGTCTGTGAGTGAAGTTTTCTCTTTGTTTATCACAATATGCACAAAATGTTGGACCAATTGTTGTACCTCCTGGATGGCAAGGTCTGCCAGCCCATTTTCTGCTTCTGAACAGCTGCTGATCTCTCAGGCTTAAGGCCATTAACCAAAAGGGTGGAGATCTCTGCAGTGCTGTTAGCATTTAGTGCCCACCCACTCGCACCCCCGCCCAGCATCCCTGCAAGTGCTCTCCAGTCAGTCTCCATAGTTAGAGACTCATTCTTCCTGCACCTGGCAACAGGATTACATTGTTCTCCAAGGAACGCTGGGGGTGGGTGGGTGGGGGCTGTCCAATTCAACTATACCACCGAAAAGAAATTCTCCTACCTCTACGGCTATAGCGGGTGCAGAGGGCATGTTATTCCTTTCAGGGTTAAATTCTCATTTGTGGGCACCCATGTGGCCCGGCCAAAGCAGGCTCTGGCACCTCCTCGACCTACTGAAAGGTGTCCTGCGATGCATCAGAGAGACATGTCAGTCAGCCTTTTAGGTAGTGGGAAATCTCTGATGTTGCCACGTAGTTGCAGGTAAGTCCCAACTCTCTCTGGTTATTGTGAAACTTCATTTGTTTTTTTGGGGTCTCCCAGGGATTTCAGTGGGGAGTTTTGGCAGGGGACTGGAAGCACAGGGAAGATTAGGGACAAAAACAAGTAACAGGACGGGTGGATCAGGAAGGTGTTTTTTTCCCCCCACCTTTGTAACAAAGAGTGATGCTATGCGTGAAAGGATGGATGGAATTAGCTACGTAAAAACCAAAGTATCTGTGCATCTGGAAAACCACAAGTGACTAAAAAGCCACACACACATAAGAAGAGCATCTGCAATGTATGTGCCTGAATGTGGGTCAAGATCGTCACCTGCAGCTGTTAAAATGAAAAGGCTAAGTACATTTACGACCCACTGAATGAATGCTCGTGAGAGTACAGAAAACCAAGACTCCTCACAGAATGTCGGTGACAATACAAATGGGTTTTGTGTCTTTTTGCAGTGTACACCAAGAGCGTTCAAAGTACTTTGTTCACGTCTTTTCGACGCAGTAAATCCACTCCTGAAATCTGTTACACATATCAGAGATGGTGAAAGATGTGTACGTACAGCTTTTTTGTTTCACTCTGTGACGGGATAATCTTTGAGGAATGTACCAATGCGCGTTCCTCCTGCACATTTCCTTGACTGACTTTCCCTAGAAGTTGCTAGTGTGTTTTCCACCAGAAAGCAGGAATGGGTGGTTGAAGAACAGGTATCTGCTGTAAGCAAATGTAAAGGGTGCATTTCGTCACAGTCTTGTGGCTTGGACATCTGTACCTGCTACAGACATTACAGCGAATACTGGAGAGAATAATTAATAATAATAGTAATAATAATACCACCGATAACATGATCTCCATAAGTGCCAGGAAGCAAGCAAAGAACCTGTTGGGTTGTATATGCTGCTCACCACCCCACGAAGCAGGTGCCATTCCCGCCACCCTCACTGTACACCTGTGCAGACTGTGGCACACGGGGGAGGAGTGCGTCGCCCAGGGTCTCCTGGCTCCTCAAAGAGGGCCCCAGTGTTCAGGTCCCAGGTCTACCACCTCTAGATTGCTCACCGGTTTGCAGGATGCTTTCCTGCTCTTCCCAGCACTAGAATGAAATAAAAGGTGCATTGGGAAGAGAGTAAAAGAGCCAGCGAAACGTCCTTAAAAGTGTAATAACATAGGAATCGTCCACAGTACTGTGTTAAACGGAAGGGGGAAGGGGAGAAGCAATGTAGGAGACCGTTCATACAGTACCACTCGAGTATTATAAAACGATAAATAATACGTGCAAAGAAGAGCATCGGGAAGAAAAGAGGTACTTGTTCATTTATTCCATGAATACGTGTTGCGAGCTCACAGCTAGGCGCTGTTTTGTGGGGGTGCCGAGAATACAATGCTGGGCAGACGCAGAGCAGGACAACCGTGATGCCTGCCTTACTCAGTTAGCAAGGTTACACGATGATATCGACCACTGGGGCGGGGATCGCAGGGCATTTCTCCTCTCCACCTCAGGTATTGCTTGTTTCACTCTTTTCCACTGTGTATTCCTGTAGGAAGAGAAATGAATAAAGCATTTTAAAGTCTTTTTCAAAAGGTGTTTAGTGACGAGGGTAACCTGCTGAAAATCTGCGTTTAGAAAGAGATATTCAAGTCATTATGCAACATGAACCTCATGTCTAAAGTGCACCTTAATGAATGAAAAGCCCCTAAGGATACTTACGCTGAAATATTGTTAAGTGGTCATCACTGGGTGATGGGACTGCGGAAACCATTGGATTTCTTTATCAAGCTTTCATTACCTGTCCTCCAAATTTTCGTCACTGACCGTGAGCGACTTCTACAACGACAGAACATCTTTTATCCTATGCAATACTCGGGTCCGTAAAACCCAGGAGATGCACCACCTCTAGCACGGCAATTCCGTGCTACTACCCCTTAGTCACCTCAGTCTCACTGAGATTACTGTGCAACGAAGGAGAGAGCCTTGAGACGGCAAAGACCTGGGCTCTGACTCGCCTCTGTCACCAAGAAGCTAGATGGCCTTCGCGAAGTCATCTGACCTGTCCGAGGTCAGAAAAACGGGTTCTTAAGGCATGTTTAATGACCTACACGAATGCCAACCGCACAGGGCCAAATGAAAAAGGAATCAGATAGGCTCCTGTTGCTATGTTGTAATCCAGGGCTAGGAAAAGATTAGGTCCGACATACATAAAGGGAAATGACCAGGCAAGTAAACTTTTCAAAACGTCACCGTATGTATTGGGCACCCACTAAGTGCTAGGTACCGCTCTGGTGCCGAGGACGAAGGAGCTCAACAAACAAACATGCACCACAGTTCCTGCCCGCACAGCGGTGAGCTGTGCTGCTCACCCTTGGATCACAGGTAATAATGTTTTGAACTCAAGATTCCCCCAAGCGTTCGACATTTACGATGTGTCTGTATCATTTTTCAGTGAGGTGGCTGTAAAGCTGAGAGAGCGATTTTGAAACAGGTGCAATTGAGTTTACAGAGGAGGAGGTTGAAGTCGTGGCGCAAAAA
The DNA here is from genome assembly GCF_030020395.1 of Manis pentadactyla. Taxonomy (NCBI): domain Eukaryota; kingdom Metazoa; phylum Chordata; class Mammalia; order Pholidota; family Manidae; genus Manis; species Manis pentadactyla. The sequence goes on from NC_080038.1 coordinate 46,828,173, forward strand.
TGGACGTCACTACATTGAAGAAGCCCCCGCTGTGCGGCCGTTTATCAGAAATAGCACCCCTGGTCGACCCGTGGGCTGCGGGCACTGTGGTTTAGGTTACGGTCCGTATCCGTCCTCCGAATTTTCGACAGCGAGGTCCACCGGCAAGACCGAAGGATTTACTCAGGACGGTTCGTAAAAGCGAAAACAACGTGGGGAAAGCCACCGACTAGACGCAGAGACCCAGAGAGGCCAGTTGTTGAGCAGCGGACCGGTCGCCCCCGGAGGAGAAAGGCCAAAGTGAAAGAGCAAATGGGTTTTCTCCTCGGGCCGTGAGTTGTGCCGGCAGGCCCCAAGGCCGGAAGAAGCTGCGGCGCCGGGAGCCGCGCGGCGCGGGCGCGGGCGCAGGCGCAGCAGAAAAGCGGCCGGTTTTCGCTGAAAAGCCTCCGCGCTGTTTTTTCGGGCGCGAGGGGCGGGGGAGTGACGGGCAGGAGGACGGGCGCGTGGCGCCACACTGCCCCCAGCAGGCCGGAGAAACAGAGCGCCAGCAGTCCGGGAGGAAAAGCCACCTTCCTCGCTGGCTTTCCGCGCACAGCCGTGAGGTGGTGGCTGAGGAGGAGAAGGGCGTGACGACGACCAGCAGGGAAAAGAAAGAAGCGGACCGGGCCGAGTGGCCCGGGTCCGGCCGTCCGCCGGCGCGACAGGCTCCCGCAGTCCCGTCCCCGGAACCAGAGCAACGGGCGGCCGGAAGGACGGGGCTGCGCTCGGCCGGGCCGGTTTCGGGCCTGCGGGCGGAGGGAGCCCAGCGAGGTCGGTGCCCGTCTCCCCGCGGGCGTCCGCCGCGGGCTTCCTCGCGGACCCCGTTAGCGAAGTGTCGGCGGAGGGACCCGACCGGGGATGTCCACGCCCTGCTGCTGTCGGCCGACAGCCGCGGCCCCAGCTGCCTGTACCGACCCCCCGGCCGCCTCTCCACGCCCGGGCCCGCGCCCGCGCCCACCCTGTTACGCAGGCTCGCCCCGCGGCGCTCCTCGCGCGGCCCTCTCAAAAACAAATCCCGCGAATGTAGGATTCTGAGAAGGGGCCTGGCCTTCTTGCTTGGCAGATCCCAAACACAGGCCTCATTTGTGGTCCCTACGACAAACATTGTGTATCTGCTTCCCGTCTGGGTACTTTGACGGAATGACCTTGTGCCTAGACAGCCGTCAAAGAAATGCACTGTAACGTCAGTTTCCCTACCTGCTAGCTTGTTGCGGAAGACTGTAGCTTCGACATCATGACTGATGCTCTGTTAGAAAACGAGTATACTCTTGGGGGAAAGCTGTCCTCTCCGGAGCTCTTCTTCGGAAGGACTGTGTTTGCCGGGCAGCTGTGCTAAACCGGGGCTCCAATAAATCTCTAATAAAACTCTCTTCTGGAGTTTTACGCTCGGACCTCTTTTCCTCCACGTTTCTTGGGGGGTAGTCAGAGGCCCTCAGAGTGACGCGCCTTGTGTAGCCCAGGGCTTCCCCGGTCGTGGCGCTAGGTATGGGCACAGAGGGGCCCCTTGTGCCCCTCCAGCCTCACAGCGCCCTCCGCTGAGCGGGTGAGTCCTCCTGACACCCGGACCTCCTCAGTTTTTCAGTTGGCGCTCCTGACCTTTGTTTGAGCTGGGTAAAACTTACCCTGGTATATATTCTAGGCAGGTTGACCTAGGGAAAGCCAAGGCTGATGGGATTGGCTAACACTGTTTGGCGAAAATGTTAGAGTGAAAAACTAGACACAACACGGTAAGGCTGGAACAAGATCGGTAAATGTAGGACAGACTGAGAATTCAGCTGCGAAGAATAGGGACACTTGCCCCTTCCTCCCAGAAGGCAGGAAGTGTTTGAGGGTATCCCTCGGGACCTGAGGCTGTCCCACCGCATCACCCTTAAAAATCACATTAAAATTGGTATATTGGCTCGTCCGGGGACACACACATAGGGACCGATCACCCAGTGCTTCACCGTCCCCTTAGTCAGTTGCTCAAGCCTCCCTAAAAGTTTAAACGCAAAACATCGGGATACCCTTCTTCAAAGACAGAACAATTCCCAAATGCTCAACAGCCACCCAGCAGCACCCCAGCTGGATTCATTCACGTGCAATACGTATGGCGGCTTTGACTTGCAAGCACTTAACTAAACGGGAAACCCTGAGTAAGGAAAACGAGGGAATGGCAAAATGCTCTCTTCACAGGACACGAGAAACTCTCGGATCCCGTAGCTAAATCAGAAAGACGTGCGGAGACAGCGGCCAACGTCGTCTCGACCTCGTCTGCTCCTACTCCCTTCTGTCCTCTTCTTCCCGAGCTCCCCCGTTGGGGCTTGCCTGCATTGCCACCTTCTCCTCATCCTCATGAATTAACTGTAATCAGATGAGTGAAGGCTGCCGGTAAAAAGAAATCCTAAGCTCCAGAAAAGCGTTATTAGAAGTTTATTTGAGCCCAGGAAACGTAGCCCTTGCCCAGAAGAAGAGAGCCCCGGAGAGGACAGCTTTCTTACAAGATGATATTCGTTTGCTGACGAAGAATATCCAGTCATGACGTCAAAGCTACAGTCTGAAACTGCAAGTTAGCAGGTAGAGACAGCTGACATTACAGGGCTCTTCTTTGATCATTATCTAGGCACAGGGTAATTCCCCAAAGGTATGCAGACGTGCAGCAGATACACAACGTTTGTCCTAGAGACCGCAAATCAGGCCTTCGTTTGCGATAACCCAAGCGGTAAGGCCAGGCACTTCTCAGAATCGTGCATTCTTTACATTTCTTCTTGACATTTTCCTCTTTTGATCAAAATCTTCCTGTAGGAAGCACTGATGATCCATATTAGTCCCCTGATGCCAGAGTGAAATTTCGTCTGCCCGGAGCTCCTCGCGTTCCTGCACGTCTCAGTAATCTTTGGTTGAGTTACTGGAATATTGCAGGGAACGCAGAAGCTCCGTGTCATCCGGCCACTATGGTTTTGAATTAAAGACGGTATGCATTTTCAGTTGGGTCACATTGTTGTGCTTTGATCCTACGTGCTTCTTTTTAAATTTGGGGGGCCAGAGAGGAGCTAGCCCCGAGTGAACAGCAATTACAAAGGCAAAGACAAGTAATTGCAATTAGGACAGTAATGCAGACTATACCAAATATCAGACTATACCGAATATCGTTCCGGAGCCCCAGGGCCCAAACCATGGGGCACGAAGGTCATTAGCACCAGGAGCAGCGGTACCTAACGCAGCGATGGGAGTTTTCACATGGCTTAAGAAGTGGGTAATGTTTTCCAAACTGTCTTGTATGAAAACAACATTCTGTTTTAATTATGGCACGAGTACCCCCCTTGAGGTACAGTTAGAATGTCTAAAGCCATATGATCCTGTACAGCACTTTTTTCGCGAGTTACTTCTGCATCAAGACGGGATAATCCTTGTTGGCTCCCACTTAGAGCTTGTTGAGTAAATCTGGTGTGTCGGTGTGAACGATGACATCCTCAATTCCTATAGAAGGAGTAAATACAATCGTTAAATGGCCATACCCATGAAAAACAGCACGTGTCCACGAGGCCTTCAAATGTGGCATAGTTGCGACAGTGGAGACGTGTGCTTGATCTTTCCTTGTCCAAGGGAATCCCAAAGTCTATCTCCCGAACGGTCCAGGTAGAAGCCAAGGCCTGAGATTAGTTCTGCAGAGCCAAAGCCACTGAGTTCCATCAGGAGCAATCCAGTAACTACCAGGCCTCCAGAGCCAGTGAGCAGCAAACCAATCACCACTTGCTAATAATGTTAGGGCGTGGTTATGTTAGGCAGGAAAACAGATATGAGCGGGGTGGAAAGAGCATAAGGCCAGGAAAGCCCAGAGTTAATCAGTTAAAGCTCAAAAAGCCAGGAGCAGCCTGGCCTGGAATGTTTGAATATTCCCCAGGTAAAGGAGGGTACCTCAGCATAGCCCATGTCTTTATTGTGTTAATCATGCAGGCCCAGCTTATTTTTTTAACTTTACCTATATGCTGGGTTTTTCTTCTCCTTTGGCCCTAATCAAGTAGTTTGCAACCTAGCCAACTAATTTAGCATGCAGGCCCAGCCGTAAACAACATAGTAAAAGGCAGGAAGGATTCCATCTTAAAGATAAGATTGCATTTTAACACCGAGGAAGTTAGTAAGTAAGATTCTTAACTTACTCTTTAGCAAACAGACAATAACTCAGCCCACCTTGGGGGCTGGGCAGGCAGTCTTGTTTGATATGCTCCCAGACCAAGATGCCGGTTATCTCAGGGGAGAAATCAGAGCAGGAAGTTCCTTGTGCTAATTCTAAATATTCAGAGACCACTTAACAAGTCTGCACCCCCAGCCCTTAGTCACACTCCTGATGAATCCTTAAAAGGGGGATCCCCCAACCTTTCGGGGCGCTCCTCTCTCTGTGGTCGCCTGCACTTTCTAAGTGCGTAACCTTTTAATCTTACACTCTCTCTCTCCAACCTTTCAGGGCGCCTCTCCTCGCTGAGGTTGCCTGCTGCACTTTTTCTCTCCTTAAGTAACTTTAAATAAAACTTTACTCTGCTTCACTACTGTGTCTCTGCCCTTCGATTCTTTGTCGCGGCGGGGACAAGGACCGAGGAAAATACACATCGGTCCCCTCAACACTTACAGTATTGGTAAGGTATGCATCCCGTTTGTCACGTTTGTCACGTACAGTTTGGAGGGTTATCCTTAGAATTATTTCTTTGTTCCCAACAGAGTGGAGCAACTGAACTTGATTTTTTGTAACCAGGGTTGAGCCATACAAATCCATCCAGTAGCTGGGAAAAAGTCTGTCATCAGTTACGCCAGTTGGCTTATAAAAATAAGGAGTAAGTCTCCTTTTTGTTGGGCTTGCTTAGTGATATCACACTGTGAAAAGGTGAACCCGTGGCCAGGGCGAGATAGACTAACAGGGCAGTAATCTGGATCCCAGTTAGTAACTTGGGATTGTAATACTGCGTTGACACTCACGTATTCGTGTATGTATTCGAGACCGCAAACTAGACCAGTCTTTTCCTTGGAGTAGGGAAACCCACCAAGGTAACCCAAGAAGTACTGGATATAGGTAGCTGTCCAAAGACCCAACAGTTTGACCGAATGACCCTTTTTTTTTTCTTTTGTAAACAAATATAGCCATCGTAAGAATATGTTAGCATCAGGATCTTCCAGTATTAATGGGGAGAAACAGAGGGTTAAGAGCAAAAGATGGAGAATATTGGCATGTACAGGCGAGGTCGGGGATCATGGGAAAAGCATGTCATTCAGATGTCGGCTGGTTCTCATCCTAGTCAGATGAAGTTTATTTGGTCAATTGGAGTCAAATATCAGAAATGGGAGTTGAAGTCCACTGAGGCATAGGAGCCCTTTGAAAATGAGAAGTGTGAATCCATGAGCCCATACCTTTTACTTTAGCAGCACAAGGACTGGTTAGTAACACCAGGTAAGATCCCTTCCAGGGAGGCTGTAAGGAGTCTTTTCATTTGGTGTCTCTTCTCATAGACACAGTCTCCGGGTTGTAACCCACGGTCTTTAAATTCTTCATCTCCTTGGAGGCTAGTGAGAAAAGGGTAACTAAAGGTTCATTTTGCTTGAGTGGTTTAATAAGACCAGAGCAATAACGAGAAATATCTCCCTTTAATAGAGGAGGTTCACGTTCTCCTTCATCTAATCGCATTGGTCTATCCGTTGTAATCTCAAGTGGCGAGAGCTGGTGTTTTCCAAAGGGTGTAGATCTGAGACTTGGTAAAGCTAGTGGGTGAGCTTTTGGTCAGGGAAGGTTAAAGACGTCCATGAGTTTTGCCAATTGAGTTTTTATGATACCTAATATTAGCCCTTTCTACCAACCCAGATGGCTGAGGAGGATAAGCACACTGAAAATGCGGCATGCCTTATAGGCCAGATACTGCAGATAGAATTAATTACTTTTCCGGTAAAATACGACCCTCCATCGCTATGTAATTCAGATGGCGTTCCCCAGGTGGGAATCATTTTTCTCTAGTGACAATGTTCCAACAGCGAGGGCCGTTGCTCTTCTCCAAGGGAAAGCTTCCACCCAATGTGAAAACATACAAGCTAGTACAAAGACATTATCTATATCCCTGAGATGACGGCAATTGAATGAAATCCACTTGCCACATCTCGAAAGGTCCCATCAGCAAAGGAAAATGACCCTGGGAACCATGAAGGGGCTTTCCGGGATTATATTTAGGACAAACAGTACAGTGAGAGTAAACCATATGAGCGAATGCAGTAAGTAAAAGGTCTCCAGCAATACTGTTTTCCCCATAGAACCATTTTTTTCAGGTCCCCAGTGACTGATTCGTTTGGTGAATACAGGTAGGTATGGCATTTGGACTCCGAGTATGAGAGGTTTGTTACTGGACCCAAGACATACCTCTGTAGTGGAAGCAAAGTTTCCCCTTTTTGATGCCCCAGTTTTTTCCCTCATCAGTAGCTACTCTCTGAGCCTATACAACGAGGAAATCTTCTGAAGTCTTTAGTTGTGAAAAGTAGAGGACGTTCTCGAGATTTTGCATAATTACCACTTGGGGCAGCTTGTTTTGCCGCCGCATCCGCAAGGTGGCTGCCTTTAAGCTCCCATAGTATTTGACTTAGGATGTCCAAGGACCTTCATAATAGGTGCTTGTTTTGCTAACTGGACAGCCTCAGGAATTGGCCATTTTTGATAGGTTGCCCAGGAGAGGTGAGAACACCCTGCTGTTTCCACAGCATATCAAAATCATGTGCTATCCCAAAGGGATTAACGGCTGTCAGTATACATATTAGCTATTGTATCGCTAGCTAAATGGCAAGGCTGAGTTCTTAAAGCAATCAGTTCAGCTTGTACTGATTTAGCAGTAGGCAAAGAACAGGTTTCAGTAACATCTGTCGAAGAAATAATGGCACATCCAGCCTGGTAAAGTCCTGTAGCATCCTTAAGATATGAGTCATCTGTAAACCAAATAAAACCGGCAGTATTAATAGGAGTTCCCTGTCGATCGTTCCTGGGGATAAGAAAAAAAAAAATCACTTAAGGGGATGCAGTCATGTTCATGACTACCTTCTTCGGTGGGAAGTAAAGGATCGGGGTGGAGAGTATCGCATCTAAGCTAGAGTTACATTGGTAACTCTCGCTTTTTGAGAGTTTATCTCGGACGTAGAACATAAAAACCGTCATCAACATAGTGAATCAGGGTGGCATTATTAGGAGGTTTAGTATCTGCTAAATCTACGTTTGGAATCTGAGAGAAGTAAGTTGGACTCTGAGTACACCCTTGTGGTGTAACTGTCCACGTGTATTGTCTATCTTCCCAGGTGAAGGCAAACAAATATTGACTGTCCTTTTCCATGGGAATACTGGAAAATGCACTACATCGGTCCGTCACAGAGAAACAAGTAGTGTCTGGGGGAACTGAAGAAAGTAAGGTATGCAGGTTAAGGGCTACAGGGTGACAGGGTATCGCAAAATTACTCGGTGCTCTTAAATCTCGGACAGATCTCCATCCTTTCCCATTTGATTGTCTTACAAGTGAAACAGGAGTATTACAAAGACTGGTGCGGGGAATAATAAGTCCTTTTAAAAGATACTCTCGCAGAATAGGCTTTACTCCATCTATTATTGCTTCAGGTTTAAGCTGATGTTGTCAGATATTGGCAAAGGCTTTTGTTTCATCAATAGTTACTTTCATAGGCGTGGCTGGCTTAATTTTTCTGGTGTCAGAGGGAGTAGTCCATAACTCTGCCGGTACGTGGGGTAATTAATAATATAGCTCACTGGTTCTGGGAGCAGTAGGAATCATTATTCTTTCAGAACCAAATTCCACTTCATTTTTCCTTTCTAAATCTAAAAACATGTCTTGTTTAGAAGAGACACTGATGTGGGCACTATAGATTTCGAGAAAAATCTCTGCCCGTTAAAGGGATCGGAGCACTGTCAAGGAACAGAAATGAGCACTTCCCGGTGATATTTCCTACGTGAAAAGTTATAGGTGTGGACTTGAAAGACTTGAATGGGCATACTGGAGACCCCTATCGTTGGAACCAAATTTTTACCCCAAGCAGTAAGGTAGGGTTAAGAAGGACTAGTGTGGCCCCTGTGTCTATTAAGGCCTTAGAGGTCTCCCCTTCAGTTGTATTATTAATCTCTCCTAAAGTGTAAGTAAGCAAGAAGGGGAATGTCCTCCCTTTTTCCCCAGAGTATCCCTAGTCCTCCTTTTCTTTTGCTTTTCAAGGTGCCGCCTAAGCTTGTGACGGTCTTTTCTAAGATGTCCAGGCTTTCTACCCTACTAACAGAGACTGTCTTTTGACCTCAAGGGGTCCCTGGAAAGGTTTTCAGCTGGGATTACCCAGTTGTTGTTGTTGTAACCGTAAATTTATCATCTTAGTAGCCTCGGCCTTCTCTCTCTTTAATGAAGTTATTGCAAGTTGATCTGCAAGAGTAACGACGGCAGTACTAGGTAAGGTAGCCCACGTCACATCGTATCATTTTATCGGCAAAGCCAATTCTTCTTCCAAACCTTGTAAAGAGGCAGAATTTTAAAGTGGGTTGTTTTGATGGCCTTGAAAGCTTTCAAAGGCATCCCTGAATGTTGTCTAAGAGGTTGTTTTTTGCCAGTCTCTCAAAATGATCCAAGATAGGTTTGTCTGGCTTTCTTTTACGTTGTTGTGGTTTGGCCCAGTCTACGTTTTTAGGGAAATTTGGGGGGATTGCTTGATGCAGCCTTTGTGTAGTTCTCCTGCAGTTTTCAAGATTAACAGCCTCACGTCTACGAAAATCCTCAATGGCAGTTTAACCAATTCCGCGTCATCTATCCATTCTTTAGCTTTGCTCTCTGATACTAACATATGTGTAAGCGGACACAGAGCTGACTAGTCAGGTTCAGAGGCTCAGATCAAATTCCTTTGCAAACCCTACTCGGTCTTGTGAAGGGTCATGAAACTCTTTAGTTAGACTCTTGAGTTCAGCTTGAGATCACGTGCTGTAAACTCTGATGCTTCCCACCCGGTTATACTTTCTCCTTAAGGGAGCTTTAAAACTTTTAGGGCCAGCAAGAGTAAATTTCTGAGGTTGAGGAGAAGGTGGCAATGCAGGCAAGCCCCAACGGGGGAGCTCGGGAAGAAGAGGACAGAAGGGAGTAGGAGCAGACGAGGTCGAGACGACGTTGGCCGCTGTCTCCGCACGTCTTTCTGATTTAGCTACGGGATCCGAGAGTTTCTCGTGTCCTGTGAAGAGAGCATTTTGCCATTCCCTCGTTTTCCTTACTCAGGGTTTCCCGTTTAGTTAAGTGCTTGCAAGTCAAAGCCGCCATACGTATTGCACGTGAATGAATCCAGCTGGGGTGCTGCTGGGTGGCTGTTGAGCATTTGGGAATTGTTCTGTCTTTGAAGAAGGGTATCCCGATGTTTTGCGTTTAAACTTTTAGGGAGGCTTGAGCAACTGACTAAGGGGACGGTGAAGCACTGGGTGATCGGTCCCTATGTGTGTGTCCCCGGACGAGCCAATATACCAATTTTAATGTGATTTTTAAGGGTGATGCGGTGGGACAGCCTCAGGTCCCGAGGGATACCCTCAAACACTTCCTGCCTTCTGGGAGGAAGGGGCAAGTGTCCCTATTCTTCGCAGCTGAATTCTCAGTCTGTCCTACATTTACCGATCTTGTTCCAGCCTTACCGTGTTGTGTCTAGTTTTTCACTCTAACATTTTCGCCAAACAGTGTTAGCCAATCCCATCAGCCTTGGCTTTCCCTAGGTCAACCTGCCTAGAATATATACCAGGGTAAGTTTTACCCAGCTCAAACAAAGGTCAGGAGCGCCAACTGAAAAACTGAGGAGGTCCGGGTGTCAGGAGGACTCACCCGCTCAGCGGAGGGCGCTGTGAGGCTGGAGGGGCACAAGGGGCCCCTCTGTGCCCATACCTAGCGCCACGACCGGGGAAGCCCTGGGCTACACAAGGCGCGTCACTCTGAGGGCCTCTGACTACCCCCCAAGAAACGTGGAGGAAAAGAGGTCCGAGCGTAAAACTCCAGAAGAGAGTTTTATTAGAGATTTATTGGAGCCCCGGTTTAGCACAGCTGCCCGGCAAACACAGTCCTTCCGAAGAAGAGCTCCGGAGAGGACAGCTTTCCCCCAAGAGTATACTCGTTTTCTAACAGAGCATCAGTCATGATGTCGAAGCTACAGTCTTCCGCAACAAGCTAGCAGGTAGGGAAACTGACGTTACAGTGCATTTCTTTGACGGCTGTCTAGGCACAAGGTCATTCCGTCAAAGTACCCAGACGGGAAGCAGATACACAATGTTTGTCGTAGGGACCACAAATGAGGCCTGTGTTTGGGATCTGCCAAGCAAGAAGGCCAGGCCCCTTCTCAGAATCCTACATTCGCGGGATTTGTTTTTGAGAGGGCTGCGCGAGGAGCGCCGCGGGGCGAGCCTGCGTAACAGGGTGGGCGCGGGCGCGGGCCCGGGCGTGGAGAGGCGGCCGGGGGGTCGGTACAGGCAGCTGGGGCCGCGGCTGTCGGCCGACAGCAGCAGGGCGTGGACATCCCCGGTCGGGTCCCTCCGCCGACACTTCGCTAACGGGGTCCGCGAGGAAGCCCGCGGCGGACGCCCGCGGGGAGACGGGCACCGACCTCGCTGGGCTCCCTCCGCCCGCAGGCCCGAAACCGGCCCGGCCGAGCGCAGCCCCGTCCTTCCGGCCGCCCGTTGCTCTGGTTCCGGGGACGGGACTGCGGGAGCCTGTCGCGCCGGCGGACGGCCGGACCCGGGCCACTCGGCCCGGTCCGCTTCTTTCTTTTCCCTGCTGGTCGTCGTCACGCCCTTCTCCTCCTCAGCCACCACCTCACGGCTGTGCGCGGAAAGCCAGCGAGGAAGGTGGCTTTTCCTCCCGGACTGCTGGCGCTCTGTTTCTCCGGCCTGCTGGGGGCAGTGTGGCGCCACGCGCCCGTCCTCCTGCCCGTCACTCCCCCGCCCCTCGCGCCCGAAAAAACAGCGCGGAGGCTTTTCAGCGAAAACCGGCCGCTTTTCTGCTGCGCCTGCGCCCGCGCCCGCGCCGCGCGGCTCCCGGCGCCGCAGCTTCTTCCGGCCTTGGGGCCTGCCGGCACAACTCACGGCCCGAGGAGAAAACCCATTTGCTCTTTCACTTTGGCCTTTCTCCTCCGGGGGCGACCGGTCCGCTGCTCAACAACTGGCCTCTCTGGGTCTCTGCGTCTAGTCGGTGGCTTTCCCCACGTTGTTTTCGCTTTTACGAACCGTCCTGAGTAAATCCTTCGGTCTTGCCGGTGGACCTCGCTGTCGAAAATTCGGAGGACGGATACGGACCGTAACCTAAACCACAGTGCCCGCAGCCCACGGGTCGACCAGGGGTGCTATTTCTGATAAACGGCCGCACAGCGGGGGCTTCTTCAATGTAGTGACGTCCATTTTTGCGCCACGACTTCAACCTCCTCCTCTGTAAACTCAATTGCACCTGTTTCAAAATCGCTCTCTCAGCTTTACAGCCACCTCACTGAAAAATGATACAGACACATCGTAAATGTCGAACGCTTGGGGGAATCTTGAGTTCAAAACATTATTACCTGTGATCCAAGGGTGAGCAGCACAGCTCACCGCTGTGCGGGCAGGAACTGTGGTGCATGTTTGTTTGTTGAGCTCCTTCGTCCTCGGCACCAGAGCGGTACCTAGCACTTAGTGGGTGCCCAATACATACGGTGACGTTTTGAAAAGTTTACTTGCCTGGTCATTTCCCTTTATGTATGTCGGACCTAATCTTTTCCTAGCCCTGGATTACAACATAGCAACAGGAGCCTATCTGATTCCTTTTTCATTTGGCCCTGTGCGGTTGGCATTCGTGTAGGTCATTAAACATGCCTTAAGAACCCGTTTTTCTGACCTCGGACAGGTCAGATGACTTCGCGAAGGCCATCTAGCTTCTTGGTGACAGAGGCGAGTCAGAGCCCAGGTCTTTGCCGTCTCAAGGCTCTCTCCTTCGTTGCACAGTAATCTCAGTGAGACTGAGGTGACTAAGGGGTAGTAGCACGGAATTGCCGTGCTAGAGGTGGTGCATCTCCTGGGTTTTACGGACCCGAGTATTGCATAGGATAAAAGATGTTCTGTCATTGTAGAAGTCGCTCACGGTCAGTGACGAAAATTTGGAGGACAGGTAATGAAAGCTTGATAAAGAAATCCAATGGTTTCCGCAGTCCCATCACCCAGTGATGACCACTTAACAATATTTCAGCGTAAGTATCCTTAGGGGCTTTTCATTCATTAAGGTGCACTTTAGACATGAGGTTCATGTTGCATAATGACTTGAATATCTCTTTCTAAACGCAGATTTTCAGCAGGTTACCCTCGTCACTAAACACCTTTTGAAAAAGACTTTAAAATGCTTTATTCATTTCTCTTCCTACAGGAATACACAGTGGAAAAGAGTGAAACAAGCAATACCTGAGGTGGAGAGGAGAAATGCCCTGCGATCCCCGCCCCAGTGGTCGATATCATCGTGTAACCTTGCTAACTGAGTAAGGCAGGCATCACGGTTGTCCTGCTCTGCGTCTGCCCAGCATTGTATTCTCGGCACCCCCACAAAACAGCGCCTAGCTGTGAGCTCGCAACACGTATTCATGGAATAAATGAACAAGTACCTCTTTTCTTCCCGATGCTCTTCTTTGCACGTATTATTTATCGTTTTATAATACTCGAGTGGTACTGTATGAACGGTCTCCTACATTGCTTCTCCCCTTCCCCCTTCCGTTTAACACAGTACTGTGGACGATTCCTATGTTATTACACTTTTAAGGACGTTTCGCTGGCTCTTTTACTCTCTTCCCAATGCACCTTTTATTTCATTCTAGTGCTGGGAAGAGCAGGAAAGCATCCTGCAAACCGGTGAGCAATCTAGAGGTGGTAGACCTGGGACCTGAACACTGGGGCCCTCTTTGAGGAGCCAGGAGACCCTGGGCGACGCACTCCTCCCCCGTGTGCCACAGTCTGCACAGGTGTACAGTGAGGGTGGCGGGAATGGCACCTGCTTCGTGGGGTGGTGAGCAGCATATACAACCCAACAGGTTCTTTGCTTGCTTCCTGGCACTTATGGAGATCATGTTATCGGTGGTATTATTATTACTATTATTATTAATTATTCTCTCCAGTATTCGCTGTAATGTCTGTAGCAGGTACAGATGTCCAAGCCACAAGACTGTGACGAAATGCACCCTTTACATTTGCTTACAGCAGATACCTGTTCTTCAACCACCCATTCCTGCTTTCTGGTGGAAAACACACTAGCAACTTCTAGGGAAAGTCAGTCAAGGAAATGTGCAGGAGGAACGCGCATTGGTACATTCCTCAAAGATTATCCCGTCACAGAGTGAAACAAAAAAGCTGTACGTACACATCTTTCACCATCTCTGATATGTGTAACAGATTTCAGGAGTGGATTTACTGCGTCGAAAAGACGTGAACAAAGTACTTTGAACGCTCTTGGTGTACACTGCAAAAAGACACAAAACCCATTTGTATTGTCACCGACATTCTGTGAGGAGTCTTGGTTTTCTGTACTCTCACGAGCATTCATTCAGTGGGTCGTAAATGTACTTAGCCTTTTCATTTTAACAGCTGCAGGTGACGATCTTGACCCACATTCAGGCACATACATTGCAGATGCTCTTCTTATGTGTGTGTGGCTTTTTAGTCACTTGTGGTTTTCCAGATGCACAGATACTTTGGTTTTTACGTAGCTAATTCCATCCATCCTTTCACGCATAGCATCACTCTTTGTTACAAAGGTGGGGGGAAAAAAACACCTTCCTGATCCACCCGTCCTGTTACTTGTTTTTGTCCCTAATCTTCCCTGTGCTTCCAGTCCCCTGCCAAAACTCCCCACTGAAATCCCTGGGAGACCCCAAAAAAACAAATGAAGTTTCACAATAACCAGAGAGAGTTGGGACTTACCTGCAACTACGTGGCAACATCAGAGATTTCCCACTACCTAAAAGGCTGACTGACATGTCTCTCTGATGCATCGCAGGACACCTTTCAGTAGGTCGAGGAGGTGCCAGAGCCTGCTTTGGCCGGGCCACATGGGTGCCCACAAATGAGAATTTAACCCTGAAAGGAATAACATGCCCTCTGCACCCGCTATAGCCGTAGAGGTAGGAGAATTTCTTTTCGGTGGTATAGTTGAATTGGACAGCCCCCACCCACCCACCCCCAGCGTTCCTTGGAGAACAATGTAATCCTGTTGCCAGGTGCAGGAAGAATGAGTCTCTAACTATGGAGACTGACTGGAGAGCACTTGCAGGGATGCTGGGCGGGGGTGCGAGTGGGTGGGCACTAAATGCTAACAGCACTGCAGAGATCTCCACCCTTTTGGTTAATGGCCTTAAGCCTGAGAGATCAGCAGCTGTTCAGAAGCAGAAAATGGGCTGGCAGACCTTGCCATCCAGGAGGTACAACAATTGGTCCAACATTTTGTGCATATTGTGATAAACAAAGAGAAAACTTCACTCACAGACGGATGGCACTACAACCGAAACGGGTGGGGGGCCGGGGCAACGAAAGTCCCTCGACAAGCACAGCACAGCTAGACGACGCATGTGCCGTCGGCGTGCTTTATGATTTCAGCATGCTGTGGAAACAACTGACCGCTGTTGTTACTCGCATGACGCTTGGTGAGCAGGTTCAAGCTTACGAGAAGCCTTTCTCCTCCCTCAAGGAATTGGCCATCATCAGAGTCGAAACTCATCCTAGGAAACAAACCCATGAGACAACAGGAAATTCCTTGGCCGACCAGTGTGCTAAACAATTTGCTCCCATCCAGGTTCATCGAAGTGAAGATGGTCTGGTAACTCCAGATCATTTCTATGAAACCTTGAGACAACCACAGTCACAAGCATTCCATTCTGTGAGAAGGATACTGGGAGTATGGCGATTCCTCCCCCACAAAAGACAGGAGATTAAACATCGATTTACCATATGATCCAGCAATTCCAATTCTGGGTATATGCCCAAAAGAACTGGAAACAGAGACTTGAACAGATATGTGTACTCCCATGTTCAGAGGCAGCACTATCCACAATAGCTAAAAGGTGGGAGTGGCCCAAGTGTCTGCTGACAAACGAATGGGTTAACAAAACGTGGTATGTGTGACGATGCAATATTACATAGCCTTGAAAAGGGAGGGAATTCTGACATGTGCTACGACATGGATGAGCCCTGAAGACATCATGCTAAGTGAAGTAGACCCGTCGCAAAAAGACAAAGACTGTATGATTCCATTCCTATGAGGTAAGCAGAGTAGTCCAATTGCTAGAGACAGAAAGCCGACTGGCAGTTGCCAGGGGCTGGGAGGTGGGTGGGGAAATGGGCAGTTATTGTTTAGCTGGTACAGAGTTTCAGTTTTGCAAGACAGAAAGAGTTTGGGAGATGGATGATAGTGAGGATTGCACAACAGTGTGAATGTACTTATTACCAACAGACTGTACACTTTAAAACGGTGAACGTTACGTCACGTATGTTTTAGCAAACACACACACACAAACTACACACAAAGATTTTGGGAGAAATCTGGGTGTTGCCTCCAATCAGATGGGCTATGGAGACACCGAGGCTGCTGTCTGGTCTCTCCAGTGTCTCTGAAATGGAGCTTGATGAAGAATTTGCAGGCTATGACCTATCAGAGTACACAAACTTGAGAACTACTTTTGGACAGCATTGATGGGACATTTTTTAATTGGACAGAAGACGAGATCTCCAGGGTATGTTCCACCCGCTACACTGCATAACCCTGAAAACACCGTGAAGGAAGGTGGGACATGGACAGGAACCAGAGCTTCAAGGGACCTTTGAGGATTTACACGTGGCCATCACACAGCTTCTTGCATACCAATGAATTAAATACATCCATAATACCGTCGGCCTCTCCATGGCATGTTTATTTATTTCCTCAAAAGATTTCCCTTTTTATTAAGGCATTATAGACATATACTCTTATGAAGGTTTCACATGAAAAAACAATGTGGTTACTACATTTACTCCATGGCATGTTTAGAGACTTTCCCTTGTTGCAAGGCAACAGCTCTTCTGGTGACTAAAAAAGATTGGAATTTGCCTTTCCTACCTGGAGAATCCCTACTTGCCTTTATAATGAGAGAGGTACGCATTTTACTGGAACCGTAATTAAGAAACTGTAAGGCGTTGCCTGCGAGCCAAAAGTTACACTATCCTTAACCATCCTCTACCCTCACTCACTCTGCTTTTTTCTTTCTACTCCTCTCCAGTCTTCCCTTTCTCCTCCACCCTTCCTCAATACCCCCAAATGTTTGTCATTTTCTTGCTCAGGCTTGTGAGGCTGTCTTGCCGCCTGAGGGGTTCAGCCCCGGGCAAGCTCACTATGGCTTCCGTGAGGCCGAGAAATGACAACGCAACGTTCTTGGGGTAGAAGGGTTTATACGTGGCTTTATTCTCCCAGCGCTGGGACAACATGTTGGTCGAGCACTGGGATCCCGTCCGCATCCAGCAGTCTGCAGGCCCGTAACCCACCTCCCTCTCTGCCTCTGCGCAGTGCACGGGGGCGCAGCTCTTTACATAGTGACTCAGCCAGTAATAGCTCATTGCCCGCGGGTGTGGAAGCATTCGCCTAGCAGGAGGCCAACTACATCATCGAGGAGCTTAGGGTCAGGTGAGGATCCAGGCCACAGGAACTTCCGTTTCCCCCACAGAAGCTAACGTCACCTATTGGCTCTGCTCACCTTCCCCTGTCAGTCCCACTGACCTTTTACCGATCCCCCATTCCCTACCCTCAGAGAAATCCCTGCAGCGTTACTGCTGCCGTGTCAGGCACATCCCACGCAAACCGGATCTCGGACAGATCCCCAAAATTAACACCACCTCCCCGAAATGCAACTCGAAGAAGGGGAACTGGTTTTTATCCAAAGGAAACATTTGCTTGTAATTCAAGGTCATGGGCCCAAGTCACTGCAAGTGACCCACGTCAGGCTGAAATGGGTGGGTATCCTTGGCTGGCTCAGCCCCAACACCAGCTTCACCCAGGAAAGATGCACGGCAAAAAGCACAGTGCTCTTCCGTCCTGGAGAACACCCAGGGTGTGATTCAAATTTCATTGTGGGCCCACTGCTTCTTGGCTTTTTGTTGTTGTTGCTTTCTTTTAACCGGCCAGCTGGGCTGGGTCATGTTATGTCACCCATCTCTTTTCGTCTTTCCGACCGTACAGCCGGACAGGGTCACCTGTTTGGTTGTGGGGTCACACCCTTACTCCTGCACGGGAACAGTCCGTGGGAAGGAGCAAGAACATCCCTCTGCAAAACACCCATTCTCATCAGGGGACGAGAAGGAGCTCCGTGAAGAACGTCAACAGCTTGGGAGCGACCTAGGTGTGCTCGCCGCCACCGGGAACAGGTCTTACGGTGCACTCTTCTCTGGAGGAGGGGCTCTGTTGCGCTGCTGAAGAAGTTCGATGCAGTGTCTGGGTTTCCCGTGCTCTCTCATCCGTGAAGTTGCCAGAGCGGCCAACGATGCCACCCAAAGTACTGACACGCTTGAGAGGTGCCGGGACTCCAGTGGCTGCTGCTCATCATCGACCGGCATTAGACACCATGCTGGCACCTAGGGATGCACTTGTGCGGTTGACAACGACGAGTGCTGCCCCGTACGACCACCCAAACCTCTCAGATGTCCTTTTGGAGAATCAGCACATCTGTGAAGCCAGCCGAAACGTTTGTCGAGTGCACGACCCACTCCTGCACTCTGGGCCCTCCCGTCGTCATTGGGTGGCTGAGCACGGGACCCCTGTCCCTGAGTATTCCCAACAGGGATATACAGTCCTGGGGATGCACTTTCCCCCAAGGGCTACTGATCATTTTCCTTTGAATTCTGATAAGAATACTCCTCGTCAACTGCATCCAATCACATCTAATCAAGACCGGCAGCACTGTCCTATCCAAGCAGATGATCCTGTCAAGCAGTGATTAAGGGCCAGAAGACCGAAGAACAAACTACTTCCCCAACCCGCTATGAGAGACCCCTTGACTCAGTGCACAGCCCTTGTACGTCGCTGTTGCTTCCTCTCCGAAAGCAACTGGCTGATGACAAAGGCACTTCACCTTGTTTAAGAGGAGGCGCCGTGAAATGATTCAAAGAGACCCCAGTTTTCCTTGCTTCAGACCTTGCCTCCTTTAACTTCTCTTCTCTTCTTTCTCTTCTCTTCTCTTCTCTTCTCTTCTCTTCTCTTCTCTTCTCCTCTCTTCTCTTCTCTTGGCCTCGCTTCTCTTCGCCTCACTTCTCTTTTCTCCTCCCTCCTCCACCTTGGGTTTGGTGGTTGTTACTTCCACCGACCAGAAGACAACAAGCAGTAAAGCAGACAAAAAGCAGCTCTCCGAGAGCTCTTCTGATACCTGCTGCAATGAGATTGCACCAAGGAGCCCAGCAGGACACACGAAAAAGGCGGACCAGTTTCCCCACCATTCCAACCACACATTGGTAGCACTTAAGCCAACAAACTAAACTGCAACCTGGGAAATACCACAGTCATCACCTCTCTTCTCCTTTCCCCAGAAAAGCTCTAGTTCTGCTTCGCTTCAGAGATCGTCCTGGTCTTAAGGGGATGCACATCAGCTGAATAAAGATTTTAGCCTCTGTTTGAATTGCTTTCACTCACTTTTTTTCTCAGCAGTTCTACCACTAGCCTGACCCCAGTTTGCTAGCAGCCAAGGCAAGGAGTTCTACAGGATCACTTGCGTGAACTACAGTCACCACTGGGCCAAAACAAACCATTTTCTCAGGGCAAGCCCAAGCGTTCCTGGTACTGAGAGTCAAGGGAAATCTGTGCCTTAGTCATCTGTCCCTCAGTACGGTTTGTATTGTACAGACATTCTTAGCAGTGATCTGAGTAGCCGTTTGCTTTCTCAGCTGCTTAGTGGGGATAATTACACTAACCTACCCGATAAGGTTTCCGTCATGAATGAGGCTACCGTGCATCCAAAGGACTCAGCACAGAGCCTGACACATAATAAGTAGTACGTGCTCTGTAACTCTCAGCCAGCCCACGACGATGGCTTTGTGACGGATAAGAGCACAAGCTCTGGAATCGTAACTTGGGGGAAGTAAAGAATTTCCCTACATCCTTACAATGCAGATAAAAGGTGTGTGTGCCGAAACAATGCAAGCTCATGTGCTGTTAGGAAACAAATACAGGGAAACCTATGGTTTGCTGTTTGGAAAAGATATGTGATAGCAAACTCATTAAACTGAGAACAAAACAGGGGCTCACATTTCCACAGAGTTTGGTTTTCAGTGTTGCTGCAGTGCGTGTGCTTATGTGGCTACTTAGTTAGGATACAGCCTCGTCTGTTTAGTAAGGGAGCAAAAGTGCACTAGCTCTTAAAAAGACAAAAGTTTCGCTTTTTTTCACATAGTCTTTGGATTAAGACGAGGGCTGGTGTAACAGCTTGACAGTGTTGGGGACCTCGGCTTAGAGATTACTTTTTAGTGCCTGCTACTCCTAAGGATGGCCAAGTCTATTCATATTTACAATTGTCTTCCTCTCCGTTCTTCCTTAGTTGTCTGGGAGAGTGAGCACAGAGGGAATCTTAGAGGTCATGCAGACCAGTGGATTTCGAGCTCTTTGCTAAAGTAAACTAAACTTTTCCTGGAAAAAAAGGTCCAATACGTAAAAAGGAGAAAGAGGAGCTACTGTACTGGTAACAGAGGCTCTTTAGCCACACCCCTCCCTGGACCTCCCTGCCTGCGCCCCGCGCTAACTTAGCCTGACTCTTCTTCCTAACGCTGAGGAGACAGCAGGCCCAGACAAGCAAAGCGACTGGGAGAGTAAAATAAGTAAGGCCGGTGGAGCTGGAACTGGAAGGCCAGTTGATGATCCCTGGTGCAAGGCACTGCACGCGGCCCTAACAGAAAGAAAAACTGGTGAAGACCTGCTTGTCCAACCCAACAACGTCTTTATGGTGAAGAAGTTGTCCGTATAAGTGTGTTCAGATTATCTGTGTACAGTACTGTGCAAGATGAAACTTGTTTTGTAAGACGAATGTGACTTTTTTCAGCGTTGGGAGGCATGCCAAAGCAGTGCCACAAGTATTACCTGGACTTGGGGAGAGAAAGACCACTGCAGTCAGGTCACGCTCGCTTCGTACCTACAACTTGCTGACAAACGACCGTGTTCCTCACTCCACTAGCCTGCCGGTAACTGGGCCCCTAACTTCGTATTCAGTGTACTCTCACTCACAGCCCCTGCCATCCACTACACGACCCAAGTCGGTGATCCAACGTAGCAAGCTAGGTTGAATTCGTAGCTTTGAACCACCGGACCAGAAAACGTTAGGATGCATTCCAGAATCCGAGTCCTGCCAATCACCTAGGCTGCAGGTCAGGGTCCTTCTGGGGACACCCAATATGTTGACAGCTGATGAAAACACGGAGCAACAATAAAAGATGCACCACCTCTAGCACGGCAATTCCGTGCTACTACCCCTTAGTCACCTCAGTCTCACTGAGATTACTGTGCAACGAAGGAGAGAGCCTTGAGACGGCAAAGACCTGGGCTCTGACTCGCCTCTGTCACCAAGAAGCTAGATGGCCTTCGCGAAGTCATCTG